>NC_134484.1:354394327-354545126 GCF_040206685.1 Ascaphus truei
TCTCTCCCCCTCCCCCATACAGACACACACCCTCGCTCCCCCTCCCCCACACAAGTTCTCACAGTAGTGGTTTTCAATATGTTGTTTGCGGAACCCTGAGGTTCCAGACGGTCAGGTTTCCTAATAGTAAAAACGTAGTCTTCTAGATCCAATCATTTTATTTCTGCGGTTTATGAAGTCCCAATATTTATATTTTTAGAGGGTTCTGAAAACTCCTAAAGTTTGAAAATCTTAGGTTCAATGGCAGTAATTGTATTTTTATTCAAAATACAAATCCTCTGGATATTTTGCAATAAGGTATATGATAATGATAAAGTTATATTTTTTTTTAAAGAAATGTATTAGATTTAATAGGGCTGCCTACCCCTCCCCCAAAACTCATACTTGGAATGAAAGAGCAGCTCAGTGAGTAAAGGTGATTCCCTCTGAAAATCATTACACTGAGCTTGAAGCTCAAATATCCCTGTGTCAGCTCTGTGTGGCCTTGGGCAAGTCACTTTATCTCCCTGTGCCTTAGGTACCCAAAACTTGATGGTGAGAGCTAGGGGGCAGGGACTTGTGCCTGGATAAATTGTATGCACAGTGCTGCTTACACTGTCAGTGTTAGGCCGGCTTATAGTGCTGGCGACGCGACCGATGATGTCACCGTCGCCACCAGCGAAAGTTATAATTTGATTTTTAGCGACGTCGCTGGCGACAGGGCCAGCGATGTCACTAAGGGGGCGGGCCGCGGTCTGATTGGTTTGGCGACTGTCTCTAAAAAATCAAATAGACCCGGCTCCAAAATTTTGGGTCGCGGAGTCAATTGTTTTGTTTTGGAGACGTCACGTCGCCGTCGCAAGGCACTATAAGCGCAGCCTTATAAAAGAAAAACAATTATTAATATACCTCTTATAGACAGTAGAGCTACTTACTGTACGTGACATTTTCAACTATTCTTCCTTACTTTTAACTCATTTTAACTGCACTGTACATAATGTTAAACACCCATTCATGTTATCTGCCAGATATATCCCCATGCCAATCACCTAGTGATACCTCCAGTGATCGCCCTGTTCCATTGACCTTCATGATGACCCTAATACCTAGCTTTGTTTTTTTATCTGGGTGCATGCAGGAGAAGGAGTCTTCTGGAGCCAGACATTGTCGCAGCGTTGCGCAAACTGGGGGGCGCAGGATTATTTAGCGGGGGCGGTTGAACAAGCTCCGTGCTGCTTCTCTGCTCTCTGCTGTGGGGGCGGGGCCTTGCTCTGGGGGCGGGGCCTTGCTACTTCTCTGCGCTCTGCTGTGGGGGCGGGGCCTTGCTCTGGGGGCGGGGCCTTGCTGCTTCTCTGCTCTCTACTGTGAGGGCGGGGCCTTGCTCTGGGGGCGGGGCCTTGCTGCTTCTCTGCTCTCTGCTGTGGGGACGGGCCTTGCTGTGGGGGCGGGGCCTTGCTGTGGCTCTGCTCTCTGCTATGGGGGCGGGGCCTTGCTGTGGGGGGCGGGGCCTTGCTGTGTCTGCTCTCTGCTGTGGGGGCGGGGCCTTGCTGTGTCTCTGCTGTGGGGGCGGGGCCTTGCTGTGTCTCTGCTGTGGGGGCAGGGCCTTGCTGTGTCTCTGCTGTGGGAGCGGGGCCTTGCTGTGGGGGCGGGGCCTTGCTGTGTCTGCTCTCTGCGGTGGGGGCGGGGCCTTGCTGTGGGAGGCGGGGCCTTGCTGTGTCTCTGCTCGCTGCTGTGGGGCTGGGGCCTTGCTGTGGGGGCGGGGACTTGCTGTGGGGGCGGGGCCTTGCTGTGTCTCTGCTCGCTGCTGTGGGGGCGGGGCCTTGCTGTGTCTCTGCTGTGGGGGCGGGGCCTTGCTGTGTCTGCTCTCTGCTGTGGGGGTGGGGCTTTGCTTCTCTGCATCTCTGCATCTCTGCGGGGCCTTCCCTGCCCCTCCTCCTCCTGTCTGTTTCCCCCAGGAGTACTACCCCCCCTTCCCCCAGCCCAGGTAAAAGTGTGTGTGTGTGTGTGTGTGTGTGTGTGTGTGTGTGTGTGTGTGTGTGTGTGTGTGTCTGTGTGTCTGTGTGTCTGTGTGTCTGCAGTGTGTGAGACTGTCTGCAGTGTGTGTGTGGGTGCAGTGAGTGTGTCTGCAGTGTGTGTGAGGGTCTGCAGTGTGTGTGTGTCTGCAGTGTGTCTGCAGTGTGTGTCTGCAGTGTGTGTGAGTGTCTGCAGTGTGTGTGTGTCTGCAGTGTGTGTGTAGTGTGTGTGCGTCTGCAGTGTGTGTGTGTCTGCAGTTTGTGTGAGTCTGCAGTGTGTGTGTCTGCAGTGTGTCTGCAGTGTGTGTGTCTGTGAGTGTCTGCAGTGTGTGTGTGAGTGTCTGCAGTGTGTGTGTGTGTGTCTGCAGTGTGTGTGTCTGCAGTGTGAGTGTCTGCAGTGTGTGAGTGTCTGCAGTGTGTGTGAGTGTCTGCAGTGTGTGTGTGCGAGTGTGTGCGAGTGTCTGCAGTGTGTGCGTGCGAGTGTCTGCAGTGTGTGCGAGTGTCTGCAGTGTGTGCGAGTGTCTGCAGTGTGTGCGAGTGTCTGCAGTGTCTGCGAGTGTCTGCAGTGTCTCTGAGTGTGCGTACAGTGTTGCAGTGTCTAAGTGTGCGTGCTGTGATTGTGTATGTGTGCTGTGTCTGTGTGAATTGGTATTGAGTATGTGTGCTGTGTCTGTGTGAGTTGTGATTGAGTATGTGTGCTGTGTCTGTGTGAGTTGTAATTGAGTATGTGTGGGTGTTGTGATTGAATGCAGCGGTGCGCAAACTGGTGGGTGCGCCCGGTGGGGGGGAGGGGCAAGAGGCGAAACCTGGTGTGCCGGGCCGGCAGACGCTGTGCACTGGAGGGCAAAAATCTGTGCGTGGGCAGCCGTACAGGATAGTGCAGGTGGCGGCCACGTGATGGTGTGTGCACGCACAGGGTCTTCGGAGGTACGAGGGAGGAGCACGCCCCAGCGCTGGGATATCAAAAGCCCCTCCTTACGGTGTCTGCCCTACAATAGCGCTGTGTTCCTGCTCTCCTCCGCTGGCAACCTGCTTCGCTGCGATCCTCTGCAAGTGAAATCAATCATACTATGAATGTACAGAAATAATTAAAAAAAAGTGAAAACACATTGAAAACGGACCGCCATCTTGGATCCTCAGTCGCGCATGCGCAGAACGGGCGGGTGTGCCCGGTACGCATGCGCAGACCGTAGTTTGCGCGCGCAGACCATAGATCGCGCATGCGCAGAACGGCAAAAATGCCGATTTGCGCATGCAAAATCACTGAAAATCGCCGGATCCGCTTTCCGCCGATTTTCACTATACGGCGGGCCCCTGGAACGGAACCCGCCGTTTACCCGGGGGCCTCCTGTAATTTGCTTCTCCTTCGAAATATTTAATAGCTGTATAGAATGATCATCATTTCAATTGCACTGTTGTTGGAGGATCCAGGTAAATGTATTGAGTAAAACTGTAATAAGGTCAATTGTGCTCATTGTTATGGGTGTGGGTAACACATAGAAAAGGGATGTCAAGGGAACCTAAATAAACCAGGGACCCTGACCCCATATCTAAATAATAACTCCAACAGCAACCCTTAGAGCTAGACCATAAAAATAAATAACAGTGTCAAAGACATATTACTCATGACCCTTGTAAATGCGGTCCTTCTGGTCCTGGCGTGCTCTCAGCCCGACGTGTATAGTGATAGTAGATGCACGAAACGCGTCAGAGTTCCTTCTCAAGATGATTTTTTCTTTTTAAATGATGTATTTGCTGTTCATTGTTGTTCATTACATTTTTGTACTGGAAATCGCCATCCAGCTTCCGTTTTACTTCCTGCTTCCGGAACGCAAGAGGCACCTGCTGGCACGCTGTGCACCGCCATCTTTCTCCCTATCCATGGTGATTCTCTATCACAGCTCATGCTTGGATAGTTGGTGATGTCACCACTCTCAGCGGCAGCGTGGACTCAGGTTAATTTTGCAAGCGCGAGCTGTTGAAATATGTAAGTATTTAGACATATTGTATAGTAATTTGTATAGTATATTGTATAGTAAATTGTATTTACATTTACATTTTTTTATTTTTCATGTGATTTTGATAGCAGGCAGGGTGGCCCGAGAAATTTCATGGATGAAAAGGGGGGCTCGGCATAAAAAGTTTGCTCACCCCTGTCTCAGGGAATAACGGCTTGGAGTGCCTACCCCACAAACTTAGACGACACAGTTTTTTGTGGAAGTAAAAATGGTCACAGCTTTATTGTTTAACATTACTATCAAATAACTGTCAGCCATAAACTTAGTCCTTTGTCATCCCTATTCTTGGTATCTTCCGGCGGGAGGAGCCCTCCTCCGCCCGCCCTATTCTACCGTCAACCGGGAGACACACTCTCCGCCGTGAGAGACACTCTCGCCCCTTATCACGGCCCGGTCATCCGTTCACCCTAGGTCCCCCTTTTCATGGCCGCCTGGGCCTAGAGTGCCTACTGCGTGGTTACTTACCCCACAAACTTAGATGACGCAGTTTTTTGTGGGAAGTAAAAATGGTCACAGCTTTATTGTTTAACAATACTATCAATGATCTTTTCAGGGGGACCGTTACCTGGCAGCCCATCCGCATCAGGTGGAGCCCCATTTCGGGTATTTACGGTGTCCCTACGATGACTGGCCTGACAGTTCCGCCACCCGGAGGACCCATTAAGGCCACTTACTGGGGACTCACCCCACACCAAGCTGTGACCCTAAACCCTGACTGCTGATCGCTTGCAAAGGCCTGAGCATGTTATTAATAAAAATATCCAGGCCCTCATCCGTTAGGTGCACCCCGTCCCTCCTGTGCCAACTGCGCCCCCTGTCTTCGAATTCCCCATGCTTCACAGTCAGCCCCCCACAAGAGAGGATGAACTTACGAATGTCTCTGTTAACTTCTCGCCTTGCCTTCTCGATGCCCACCCAACTGCGTGCCCCCCTCCATACCAGCCGAGGTATAATCTCTGACCAAATAATGACACGTCACTCCAGAGGGCTTTAAATCTGGCGCAGTCGGCGTGTATCTGGAGGATTAAGTCTAAAGACTTGGTGGCCACCATGTCGTTCCCGCCCAGGTGGATCATTATCACGTGGGGCTTCCTGCCATAGACTGCTAGCGCACTTGTGGTGGTTGGCACCAAGTCTCTCCAGCACCTTCCTCTCTTACCCAGCCATCGTATTTTCATGCTCTCCTGTGGGATTCCCAGCTGCAGACCCAGCGTGCTCGCCGCCCGCTCCCGGGCCCAGTACATGAAAGAATGACCAATCAGCCAGACTTCCCGCGCTGCGCCTGCCACTCCCGCTGTGAAGACAGAAAACATGTTAGGACTGCACGATTATTTAATTACTCCCCTGCTGGGACCTAATGTACCCTTTGTAGGCGTTTGATTTCCACCTCCCCAGTTCCTTAATCTGCGCTATAGGCAGCCCCTGCTCGGAGGCTACCGTTGCAGCCCCAATCCGAAACGAGTGGGTCCCAAAATTGGTGGCATCTATGCCTCCTGCCTCCAGGCAACGCTTAAAAATCGTGTTAAACTGAAACTTGGTTAGGGGAGTTGAATCTTTATATGTCAGGAAAACCTCGCCCCTTTGCGATCGCTGCCTGGCGTAGCGCTTTGCCGCCCTCACCGGGTACACCTTCCTATTCTCGTGCTGTCTCAGATGTACCCAGGCCCCTTTCCCTGCTTGGTCAGTTTTTGACCTGTGTATACGGCATGCCACTGTCTCCTCCCCTATAATCACATTTCCTAGCAATAGGCCAGTGTCCCTGCTAGTTTCTGACGCTGCTACCAGTTCCCCTACTCTAAAGGCTCCAAAAACGGCAAAAGTGAAAGCCGCTTTAAATAAATTGATTTCGAACGGTCCTGCGCATACTGACTCTGCTGCCTTGTTCAAGCTCTGTAACCTCTCCACCGTTACCGGCTCCCTCTTATCCCCCCGCTTGCGCTCCCCTCTGCCCCATCGGATCAGTATTCGCCTGGGGAGAAAGTCCTTGGTGATGTCTGTCTGCCCCCCCAACTTCAGGAAAAATGCAATACCCACTAGCGTACCGCCCGCCTTGGCCCGTGGCATGTCCGTCCGCTTCTGGGTAAGTAAAAAATTGATTAGCTGATGGGTTCTGCTAACCTTTCCACTCCCCTTGGAGGCCTTCCTGAAACTGCGCCATTGCCGCCATTCGTTGTTATACGTCTTCCACGTGCGGGGGGCTAGCGATTGCTGCACCAAAGCCATCACTCCCTCTGCCCTAACTAGTACAGATAATTTGGGCAGGTCAAACCTCTTTCCTGCACGTCTGGGGCTGCCCGCCTAAATGCAGGTCAGTTAAAGCGGTATAGTGCATCTGCGATTACATTAAGCTTCCCTGGGATGTGCTTTGCCTTAAAGTTTATGTTCCCCTGCATGCACTGCAGGACCAGCCTGCGCAACAACCTTATCACTGGTGGTGACGTTGCTGATAGGCCGTTCACTGCCTCCACCACCCCCAAATTGTCTGACCAGAATATTATGTGTTTGTTTGCTAACTCCTTGGCCCATAACTCTACCGCTACTATAATGGGGAACAGCTCCAGGAAAGCCATGTTCTTAGTTAGCCCCGTCTCCGCCCAGTCAGCTGGCCATGGACCCGCACACCACTCCCCTCTAAAGTATGCCCCGAACCCGTGCCCCCCCTGACGCGTCGGTGAATAATTGCAGGGCGTCGCTGGTCTTGCTGTCCGTAACCCACAGCCTTCTCCCATTAAACTCCCTGAGAAAAACCCCCCATACCTCCAGGTCTGCCCTAAGCTCCCTGGTGATTCGGATATGGTGTTGGGGCTTTTTTACCCCCGCAGTGGCCCTTTCCAACCTGCGGTTAAATATCCTGCCCATGGGGATTACTCTGCAAGTGACGTTTAGCAGATCCAGCAGTGACTGCATTTGTTTCAGGGTCACCTTCCTGGCCTCCCTGACCTAGGCTAGTTCTAAGCTTCCTTACCTTGTCTGTGGATAAGCGTGATTCCCTCGCCAGCGTGTCAATCTCTATACCAAGGAATGACAGTATTTCTGTTGGGCCCTCAGTTTCTCCTCTGCTATGGGAACCCCCAATTCCTTTATGATCCCCTTAGTACTCTCCAGAAAACTGTTGCACTGCAGTGAACCCGGGGGACCCACCAGCAGGAAGTCATCCAGATAGTGCGCAACTGTGCTAGTCCCCGTTTGACTGACTGCACCAATGCAAGAAAGTACTAAACGCCTAAAAGTAGGCGCATGAAATGGCGCAACCCATGGGGAGACATCTATCAATGTAATACGCACCCTCAAATTTACACCCTGTGAATCTGAAGCTGACGGGGGCCAAAGGTAACAGCCGAAATGCTGATTCTATGTCGATTTTTGCCAATAGTGCTCCCTCCCCATAGGTTTTAATTATCCCTATGGCGGTGTCAAATGATTGGTATTGTACCCGGCATAGCTCCGGGTCTATGGCCTCATCTACAGACCCCCCCTTGGGTATGACAGGTGTTGTATTAGCCTGAATTTGCCCGGATCCTTTTTTGGCACCACACACAGGGGGGAAATAATTAACTGGGCGATAGGGGGTGATGTGAATGGGCCCGCCATATGCCCCAATTTTATCTCCTCTATTTTTTCTTTAACTATGTGTTTGTGTGTTGTAGCGGATTTCAAGTTTTGGCTAACTCCCCTAGCTTGTACAACCCCCCCCCCACAGGTATGTGAAACCCCCTTCTAAACCCCTCTTCTAGGAACCTTGCTTTCTCCCGGTCGGGGTACCCCCTTAACCAACAACTCAGACCGCTAAGGCTGACCGGTGTTGGGGTCTGTGTTGGGTGCATTCCCTCCTCCCCCCTGGTTGCGGTTGCCCAGGGCTTTGAAGCATTTCTTAACGGGGTGGCTACCCCCACACTGGCTACACACATGTTTAAACTTGCAACTCGCCCCCCGTTTGTAGTATTTATCGTTAAACGCCCAACACTCCCCTTTGTTGCCCCTGCTTGCTGAATGACTACCGGGCCGACCGCCCGGCCCCTTGGGAAAGGGCGCGTTACCCCCCTGATTCCTGTTTCCCATTAACTTCATCCATAATTCCATGTCCATCTTCCCCAGACTCAACCGTGTATCCCCCTGCCACCTCTGCCTGAACTGCTCGTCATAATCCCGCCACGCTGACCCCCCGTGTTCGTCATGTATGGTCTCATTCAGGTTTTTCTTCACATTATGCAATTGTTTTGGATGCTTTGAAAGGAAACAGTCTCCGAACACAGTGAAACCCAGAATCCAGTTCGCATTATTCCTCACTACCTGCCCTTTCTCGGCCGCCTCTCGCGCGCGCTTCCTCTCTGCTCGCCCCTTTACCGACAGCTTAAACATGTCCACATACTTCCTGTTACCTATGTCTCTCTGAGTTTTTCTGGGCAGGTGCGTGTACAGGGAGCTAGTCCCGACCGCGAACGAATCCTCCCCGCTGTGGGTGGAAACCGCCCCTTTGTCTTTGCGCGCTGTGTGTTTCGCCTTATCTATCCTACTCCGCTTTGCCGCCTTGCTCAACGCTTCTACCTGTTTCCTTATGCGTTTTACCCCTGGGGTCTCGTCGCTGTCTGCGCCGCTGCTTGCGTCTGACTCAGTGCTCGCTCTTGCGTTCTCACTATCGTCGCTGTCTGACCCCTGGGACTCGCAGTCCGACCCTGTCCTAACCGACCCCCCATCACTAACATCGACATCAGCATCATCCTCATTATTTTCCCATGCAGCATTATCATGCTCACCTGATGCACCTCGGGCACCTGGGTGACCGGTCCTGGGTCTTTTGGTTGCTGCACGGCTCCTGTTGCTGCTCCCCGGATCGGCGACGCTTCCCAGCGCCCTTGGCACCGGCGCATCTGCCGGGGGGGCGCCCGGGACACTGGGGGTGACTGGGGGGCACCCCGCAGCCAACGGCAGTGGAGCTGCCGTTGATGGATCCCAGACTGGTGCGGGTGCGCCCGGCGCGTATGGCGTATGGGGGGCGGGTGCATCAGGCGCATGAGCGCATGGCGCAGGTGCTAGAGGCGCCGGTGGTATGGCGCGTAGAGGGCAGGTGCGTACGGCGCAGGGGCGTAGTGCATGTAATGTGCGTGTGCGTACGGGGGGGCTTGGGAAGACGTGTGGGTGTAAGGCGCGTGGGCGTAAGGCACCGGGAACGCGACGGGTAACTGCTGCGGCAGTGGGTGGGATGGAGGACAGTGTGGGGTGGCTCAGACTAGCCATGGGGGGGTGGTCTGGTCAGCAGGGGGGGGGGATGGGGTGGATGGCATGGGGGGGCGGGAGCACTGTTGCAGCGGGAGGGGGGGGGGGCAAGTCAGCAATGGGTTGACAAAGCAGCAGGGGTAGCTTGGCCCAAAGCTGCAGGGAGAGGGGGGCCATAGCAGCAGGGGGAGCAGGGTCCGGAGTGGCAGAGTGAGGGAGAATCCGATCGCCCATGAGGGGGGTAGAGTAGCCCTCCCTTCCCTGCTAAGCTGTGAGCAGGAACCGGAGTGTGGCTGGGGGGCGGAGCTAGCCTGCCGGGCTGCTTTCTTCAGTCTCCGGCTGTGAGAGGGCTGCTGCTGCTGCTGCTGCTGGTTGGGCCACTGCCTCCGTGGGGCCGCCGGGCGGGATGTCCGGCAGTCGGGTGCAGGGGGCTGGATGCTGCTGGGCTTCGTGCTGCTGGGCTTCATGCTGCTGCTCGGGAGCCACACACAGGTACCTGCAGGGAGAGAAAAAACAAGATTAATGGAAGTTGCTCGCCCGCAACGGATTTAAATTGCTCGCCCTCCTCCCCCCCCCTCCTCCCCCCTCCTTCTCCCCCCCTCTTTCTCCCCCCCCCTCCTCCCCCCCCCCTCCTCCTCCCCCCCCCTTTCCCCCCCCTCCTCCTCCCCCCTTTCCCCCCCTCCCCCCCTTTGCCCCCCTCCCCCCCCTTTCCCCCCCCTTTCCCCCCCTTTCCCCACCTCCACCCCCTTTCCCCCCCTCCTTCCCCCCCCTTCCCCCCCCCCTCCTTCCCCCCCTCCTTCCCCCCCCTTCTTTCCCCCCCCCCCTCCTTTCCCCCCCCCCTCCTTTCCCCCCCCCTCCTTCCCCCCCCCCTTTCCCCCCCCTCCTTTCCCCCCGCTGCTGCAAGCGCAAATCTACACCACCTCGTGGTGAGGGGGAGGGGAGGAGGAAAGCCAACACCTGCAACCACTGGATGCACGGCGGCCATTCTGTGGGCGACGGCTCCATTTTGGAACCTCTGCCCTTCTATACACACAAAATGCATGCGGCACGTGTACGTGTGCGCGCACGGCCGCAAACAGTATAGAACGGCCCTAAGAATTCAACTACTCCTGGAAGAAAAGGTAGGGGGAAAAACAAACAGCCGGACTGTTGCATCTCCAGAAAAGGCCAACACAGGCCAAGAAAAGAGTGGTTCTATATTTACCTTTCCCCCACTGAAGCAGTGCACGTCAATGGACCTCAGAAGCTTTAAATCATTGAACATTTATTTGTAACATATTCATTTTACTGCCCAGGAATCTGTATTTTGGAGTGGGGACTGAAGGAGTTGTGCATGCAGAACAGTGGGTACCTTAACTCTGGGAACAACAATGACATCTATTTTATGGAAAGAGTTGACTACATCTAATTGATGTCATGATGTGCTAGGCAGGTATGACCAGACCGGAGGACTTTGGAGGACTAAAATGTGTGAGTACTATTTTAGCAGGTGGTTTATGCTTTTCATGCACTTTTCCTGAGATGCAGGATAAGTTAACTCCCGCCCATCCTCCCACATTTCTACACGTACCGTGTGATTATGATAGTCTTTGGATTGTATGGTGTATTATGTTGAGTTATGTTTATGTATGTATCTCAAAGTTTTACAAAAGGAAGTTAAGCAAATATGTCAAATAATAATGTAATGGAAAATAATAAAAATAATAATATAGATGTTTAATATTACAGAAGTGTGGGTCTTTGCAGAAGGTATGGAATGGAATAGTTTGATTAATGGTGGCTCACGCAGGGCCGGCCTTACGCTTTGTGGGGCAGCCCTCCTCCAGCAGCGTCCGTGCGTCATGACGCTGGGATGTAACATGACATCACATTGCCATGGCAATGAGATGACAAAGCGGAATGTGACGTCACATTTCCATGGCAACACGTCATTGACGTTGGTCACCATGGCAACGCGACGCTACATGAGGCGCCTACTACGGAAAAGGTAAGAACCGTCTCACAGAGTGCGTGTGCACACACACCTCTCTCTGCCGGTCCGGGGGTCCGCTCTCCCTCGTGTCCGACGCTGGGATCCTTCTGACCGGAGGGGGGCCCCACGCTCCCCCCTCCGGTCGGGTGAAAGTTGTATCCCAGCGTAGACGAGAGGAGGGAGCGCAGGGCCCCCGACTGCGTGGGGCCCTATGGCCGGCCCTACGGCATCGCTGAAACCCCCTTTTCAGGGTCTTGTGGGAGAGGTTACAGAGATAAACGGCTTTAAATCAGTACCTGGACTTACCTATTTCTTGTGTTTAAAATTGTATCTGGTTTATAATATTAATTGTCCTCTCTTGTCGTCCAGATCAGGATAATCTTGATGAAGTCGTAGAGCGGTGAAATGCGTAGAGTGAGTGTACCAGATCACGTCCAGGAAGCGGAGAGAGACGCGTCCTCCTTTGTGGGCGAAATATACGGGGATCCAACCCAGAAGTGTGTAAATTTCACTGTGAGACGTAAATATCCACGAGAAGGAGAGGAGGTGAGAGTGAAAAACCTCCGATCCCACAAAGAGCATTGCTGATTTGATATATGTTTTAAAGAACATACGCATCGTCCCTCTACTACCAGACTACTATCATAGATATTTGCCACCGTTTTGAAATGCCTGTACTATTTGGAAATTTGTCAGTACAACTAATATCACCAGATTATAAGAATATTAAGGACATATTGCACTATATTTTGTCCCATTTCTTCTATTTTTTCGGTTATCATTTTGTGCTGCCCGAGAGAACTTTGGAAGAATTAGTGGAACAATTCTTAGAAGGGTTTGAGCAGCAATTAGTATCTACTTTATATAAAAGTTGTTGTGCACCATTATCACAGTGCACTGTGTATTTCATTTTATGTCCTATTTTTTATATATGTACTTGATACATTTTATTTTGTTCTCATTCTGAGGACTCATTGCCTATTTTTTTAAGTAGCAGGAAGATAGGTGAAGATGTGTTGCACTGCCTCAATTTCCAACTCCCAATGAGACCGGAAAAAATACAAAGTGAGCACTCAGCTAAACAACAGGTCAGGTTTATTGCAGGGTGGTGCAGCAAGGGGACAGCAAAGCCACACGAACGCACCTACGCGTTTCGTGCACGAGGCACTTTATCAAGGTGACAAACAAGTGTAAAACTGCGTGATTTATACTCACCTGTACTGTGCCTCGCGCAGCCGGGTGTGACGTCATCGTCCCGGGTCGCGGTGACGCGGCGTACACAGCCATTGGCTAGGCCAGTCAGGTGGTATGGTAATGCTATCTGACTGTCTTTTTTTCTCTTTTTTTTCCTAAAATAAACTTTATTAACAACACATAAATGTACAATAAGATAAAAAAACAGAATTAAAAACGCATTTCAATACTATAATAGCAGTAGATCAACACAGGCATAGACAATGGATATTTGTAGTATGTATGGGGCATAATATTACTATAATAAATTTACAGCTAAGTGCTATAAATGGCCCCCACTAAGTTCATAATGAACTATGCCTGTGTAGGTGATACTTGGTAGTTTGTGGATCGTGAACTGAACATGATCACAATTCAAGTGCAAAAATGTAGAATAATTATTATAATCAGATGCATATACATAAGAATGTAGTCCTAGCTAATCACTTTAGTGGACAACATAAGATTCTTCTTATATAAGTCACTTATTTATGAGTTGACCCTAGACCTAATAGTACATGAATATTCAATTATATTCGTGGAATATGTGATGGTATCTAACCTACTTACATATTGAATAGAACAGCATGAACAGAGATTGGGAAAGCAAAGCAAAAGAAAATAAAGAAAAAATTAGAAAAAATTATCAGTATTGAGGGTTAATGACAAATTTAACTAATAAATTAATCTATGTCCATAATACTATTGTTGAAAGAATAAAAAAGAGTGCATCAGTGCATAAAAAATAATACAAAGTACATCAGTGCATAAAAATAATGAACAATAATAAAGTGGACCTATCTATATGAATAAACCCAAGATGCAAATTAATTTATTTAGTTGAGAAAATGACTTATATCCCAATCAATGTTCATGCCAAAGGGTTCCCTAGTCCTCAGAGTAAAAATCCAGTAGGATTCCCGTCTATCTAGCATCTTAACTCTATCTCCTCCTCTGGGGGAGGCGGGAGCCATTTATAGCACTTAGCTGTAAATTTATTATAGTAATATTATGCCCCATACATACTACAAATATCCATTGTCTATGCCTGTATTGATCTACTGCTATTATAGTATTGAAATGCGTTTTTAATTCTGTTTTTTTATCTTATTGTACATTTATGTGTTGTTAATAAAGTTTATTTTAGGAAAAAAAAGAGAAAAAAAGACAGTCAGATAGCATTACCATACCACCTGACTGGCCTAGCCAATGGCTGTGTACGCCGCGTCACCGCGACCCGTTGCGACGCGGGACGATGACGTCACACCCGGCTGCGCGAGGCACAGTACAGGTGAGTATAAATCACGCAGTTTTACACTTGTTTGTCACCTTGATAAAGTGCCTCGTGCACGAAACGCGTAGGTGCGTTCGTGTGGCTTTGCTGTCCCCTTGCTGCACCACCCTGCAATAAACCTGACCTGTTGTTTAGCTGAGTGCTCACTTTGTATTTTTTCCGGTCTCATTGGGAGTTGGAAATTGAGGCAGTGCAACACATCTTCACCTATCTTCCTGCTGGCTATCTACCTGGATGAACTGCACGCCCTGGATATCTGGAAGTCCTGCAAGCACTAAGGTAATAGGGCCCCTACATATATGTATATGTTTACCAGTGCCTCTGTTCATTTTATATTGGTTACTAGGGGGGGCTGTTATGGTGTTTCAACTGTGGTGGTCATGTGGACCCCACTAGACTCCTAGCCCGCACCTGATAATTGCCATATCATTCATGGACTTTCCATTGCTATCCAGTATCATTTACATATGTTATTGAGGAACTTTGACCAATTTGGATGCATCACTTTTTTCCTGTTTTTTCTATTTTTTTAAGTAGTTTAAATAGTGAGGAGCACCATTTGTAACACCTTTTTGCACATTAATCCTCCTCTTGACTGAAATATTAGGGGTTTGGTACTGGTTTGTGACTAGCAAGATTTAAATGTTGTATTTTGAATGATTTATGGTATTAATTGTCTATGTATATCTATGGTTATCTGTTATTTCCAGTAAATAAAGTGCTTTCACTTAATTTATTGTGTGTTGCAGGGTAATATTAATCCCGCCAGTGCCCTAATGACATACGGTGTGCGTCAATAAAAGTGCTAACTCAGAGGCCATTACGACCTACAGTGTACATCATTGCCCTTTGCTTATTTTTTAGGGGCTGTACGCAATAGAGTGTCAATCGCGTATCACACTGGAGGCCCCCCGCCCACCCCACCCCCTGCCCGACACATCCTGCCTACTGGGTGGAACACAAGAGTGATCACATGATCTCTAAAGAGTGGTCACGTGATGCGGAAGTACCGGAGAGTCCGTGCCCATGGATGCGACACGACCCTCTGACACTGAAAGGGCTAAACGAGGAATGGGGAAAAAAATGAGTCCTTCAAGGGTGAACCTGGTTTGAACCCCAGTGTCGGCTCTCCTTGTGACCTTGAGCAAGTCACTTTATCTTCCTGTGCCCAGTGCTGTAGTGGAATACTCTGTTATTTTTTAACCCTTAGGGTATACCCTCTGCTTTACTGGAAGGTCAATCAGCGGCCTCCAGTATTCATTTTTTAGCTCCTCCCTGCTTCGGTCCGGCAGAGAGGAGGGAGGAGAGGCATTAGCAATTTGCCATGTGGCTCAGACCATGAGAGGCGGTAGGTGAAAAACTCCCTAAAAATTATATTCTCAATCTCTATTAAATATAGCTCCTTTCAACACCCTGTTGTCCATTATCTACTTCTACTACACATGTGTTTCTGCTCCTGCAAGTCTCCTCAAGGCTATCTAGCACTTGCTGCCCTTCCCAGTTCCCTCATCTCTGAGTCTGCTCCCCCACTGTGACTGGTGGTCCCAGTGAGATCCCCAATCCCCCACCTCTCTCTCCTTCCCCCTTCTCTCTCCTCCCTTCTCTCCTCCCTCCTTTCTCTCCTTCCCCCTCTCTCTCCTTCCCGCCACCGCTCCTTCCTCCCTTCTCTCCAATCCCCCCCCTTTCTCACCCCTCTCCAATCCCCCCTCTCTCACCCCTCCCCCCCTCTCTCTCACTCTCCCCCCCCTCTCTCTCACCCTCCCCCCCTCTCTCTCACCCTCCCCCCCCTCTCTCTCATCCCCCTTCTCTCTCCCCCTCTCCTCCCCACTCTCTCTTTCTCCTCCCCCAACCACTCCCTCCTTCCCGCCTGTTATAACTTGTACTTGTCATTTATTTTATGTATGATTGGAGAAAAACAGGTTCTACCTTGATTATTTCTGATGGTAAAGAATGTGGCTTGTTTCAATTATAGATGTGCAGTAGATAATATCACAATGAGGTTATTTGAAGGAAAGAGGAGTAACTCAAAATTAGAGTTAGGGATAGATGATATGACAGACAACTGTCTTGGGCTATCTGAGAAGGATTCGGTCAATGCTTTTCAATGTTAGACAAGGGTAACTTGCAAAAAGTGACTTAGATTTACTACAAACAATTGTAAGAAACGATCTGTGATATTTGAGGACTATGACAAAATGACTTCTGATAGTAGTTTGTGCTCCTTATTTAAAAAGACACTACATACATTATGTCACATAGCTTCAGATAGGCATATGGGGATGCCTTATTCAGAGATGAGAAAAGCTACGTATGTGGTTTTGTATAAAAAGACTAGAATATCCGATTAGAAGCAGAAAAAGGGGATTTCATCTAGAGAAGAAGGAAGAAACAAATGACAAGTTAACATCTTTGACATGACATATTTGATGTGAACTACCATATACTGTATCTGCTATATGTAAGTAATAACGTCAAGCAATAAAGTGATTTTTGTGTGCTAAACCGGATGCAGAATTATTATATCTAGATAAGATATAATATATTGAAGACGATTCAACATCGCTCCCCTCTCTCTCCATCCTCCCCTCTCTCCAATCCCCCCTTTCTCACCCCCCCTCTCTCACCCCTTCACCTCTCTCTCCCCATCTCTCTCTCCTTCCCCCCCTCTCTCACCTTTTCCCCTCTTTCCCCATCTCTCTTCTTCCTACCCCCTCTCCTTCCTACCCCCTCTCCTTCCTACCCCCTCTCTCCTTCCCCCTTTCTCTCCTTCTCCCCTCTTTCCTCCCCCTCTCTCCTTCTCCCCCTCTCCCTCCTTCTCCCCCTCTCTCTCCTCCCCCTCTCCTCCCCCCTCTCTCACCTTTCCCCCTCTCTCACCTTTCCCCCTGTCTCATATTCCCCCCTCTCTCACCTTAACGGCCCTTTCTCTCCTACCCCTCGTTCCTTCTCCCCCTCTTTCCTTCTCCTCCCTCTCTCTCATTCCCCCTCTCTCCTTTCCCCTCACTTTCCTTAACGTTCCTCTCACTTCTTCCCGCCTTCTCCCCCTCTCTCTCCTTACCCACTCTATACTTCCCCCCCTCTCTCTCCTTTTCCCCCCTCTCTTTCTCATTTCCCCCCTCTCTCGCTCTCCTTACCGTCACTCTCTCCACCACCTCTCTCTTTTCCCCTTCTCTCTCCCTCCTACCCCTCTTTTCAACTCCCTCCTATCCCTCCCTTTTTCAACTCTCCCTACCTTCTCTCTCTCCCTCCTCCCCCTCTCCCTTCGCTCTCTTTCTCCCTTCTCTCTCTGTCTCCCTTCTTTTCATTTTACTCCTCTTCCCCTCGCCCTCCTCTCTCCCCCTCTCTTCTTCCCACCCTCTCTCCCATTCACACTCTTTCCCTCCTTTCTCTCCCCTCTCTCTCCTGTCCCCCTCTCTTCTTTCCCCCTCTCTCCTTTCTCCTTCCCTCTCTCTCCTTCCCTCTCTCTCCTTTCCTCTCTCCTTCCCCCACTCTCTCCTTCTCCCTCTTTCTCCTTCCTCTTCTCTCTCCTTCCCCCACTCTCTACCTCCCTCTCTCTTCTTCCCCCTCTCTCTCCTACCCTCTCTCTCCCTGCCCCTTTTCCCCCCTCTCCTTTTCACCTCTCGCCCTTCTCCCCGCCCACTCTCTCCCCCTATATCCTCCCTCTCTGCTTCCCCCTCTCTTCTCCACCCCCTTTTTTGCCTTTCCCCCTCTCTTCTCCACCCCATTTATCCTCCCCCTCTCTCCTATCCTCCCCCTCTCCTTTCCCCCCTCTCTCCCCTCCTGCCCTCTCTCCTCCAGCCCTCTCATTCCTTCCTCCCCTCTCCCCCCACCCTCTCTTCTCCCGCCCTCTCTCCTCCCGCCCTCTCTTTCCTTCCTCTCCTCTCTCCTTTCCCCCCTCTCCCCTCCCGCCCTCTTTCCTTCCTCCCCCCCTCTGTCTCTCTCTCCTTCTCCCCCTCTAACTCCTCCATGATATAAAGACGTTTGAGAAACTCTGGCTTACTGTTTACGAGTGGGGTACGTAGTAAAATACTTTCTATTAGTGTGAAGAAGGATCATGTTTTAACCAAATTACAGTTTTTGTAAGGTGCCTAATTTAATAATTCTATGAAATGATTGAATAGACTACAATGAGGTGTAACTGCAAGCTTCGCAAGTGAATCTCTTTAAAATCCTAATTATTCAGTTAAAATACCACTTGTTACAGATGTCACTCACTTGGATTTTTGAACCTTAATAATTTTCTATCATTATTTTGGTAAAGGTCAAGTTCAAAAAACTGGGATCAATATAATAAAAAAAATAACATGAACAAGTAAAATAACTTACAGTATATACAGAATATACTAAGATATGTTTGATAATAAAGCCCATACCACCGTTTTTTTAAAGTCCTGCACTATTATATGTAAACACCAGAGGGCATACTCTTCCTTACCAAAGACCAAAGCACTGGGGGAATTCTACATACTGTACATGTTGGACAAACAATAACATTTCCAGACTAGTCAAGGCTGAGCTCATAGAATATTTTCTGAGTTTACAGTATGTTACAAACTTGCCTATGTACCTCATATACCATAGCTGCAAATTAAATAAAACCACCAGCTGATACCCCAAGGGGGATCTTGGAATGTTCTCATGCTACAGGGCTGTGCTTTCAGTATTTCTATAAGATAATTGCACTCTGTGTTTTGCTTTAAGCCGCAGTAAGAAAGTGGTTTAGTAGGTAGCCCCAACCTTGTAATAGGTCTACTCCCAATGTATGAATGGAAATCTAGTTTGAACTGGCTGAACATTAGGGGGGGGGGGGAACAGTGTTTCTTTTATCTTTTATAAAAGTTTCCATGTTACTACATACTGCATCATTGTAATATGGGGTTCTATCCCTCCAATGGCTCTAAACATGGACATTATAATACGGGGACCTAGTGCTAGTGGGTTTAGACGAGGTGAAAGTATGGGTGATTAATGACTTGTTTTGTGTAAGGCTCCTAAGCATTTTAAAATAATTTAAAAAATAAGTCTGTAAAGAAGCTAGGAATGGATTTGACATCCGTTAGCTACTCCCTTGTATATGTTGATAAGGACTGGGCTTCAAGCAAAGTGCCATCCCATCCCATCTCTAGTTTGGTGCTCTGTGGATGCAGGTCAATAACTTTTCATTATGTCCCTTAAATATAAAACAATATTCTTAATTTCAAAGAAACAATGTTTCCAAATAATGCATTTTATAAGGGTAATTACATTTGTTTAAGGATGCTCCCTCACTCTTTAGGCCGTGATTATACCAAAAATCGCTCGCGGCGTCGCCCAGAGCAGCGCCGCCAAAACAAAGAGTATTAATCCCTGCAAAGTGTTTATACCTATGGCGACAGTCGCGACGCGTCCTACTGCAATGCGGGAGACAGTTGAAGAGATTTGCAAATTTGTTTTCTGGTTGCGACGGCCGCGTCATGTGACACAGCCGTGCAATCAAAGTATAGATGTCAGCCATGTCTCCTCTGCAGTCGTGCGCGCAGAAGAATGTGTTTGTGCACATGTTGCTCTGCGACGGCGCAAATGTGATGTCAAAGATGCCCGCGCGCATATTGCAGTTCTTTAGTATAATCGCAGCCTTAGCCAGCAAAGATCACATGTAGCAGAAGTTACTCAACAGCTCTTCATCATCACTCTCGCTGATTGTCTTTCTTTGCAGGCCAGGCAACATCTTGAATTCTTCTGATTACAAATATGTAGATCAGGAACCACAGCATTAGTCATAATCTCACACCCCAACATCCAAACAGAGTAAATATTATTTTGATTTTAATAAATTCCAGGTTTGTAATCTTGTTGCTCTTGTTTTTTTTTTTGAATAGTGTTACTATGTAACAAATTCCAGATGTTCCATGAGAAATCTGCAAATTAACAGAAATCTCTCCTCTGGTCCTTGTTCAATAATAAAAAAAAAAAATCAGGCCATGCAGAAAGTGTGTTACATAACCCACACTGCGTTATGCTTCAAGGCTCCTGGTCGCAGAACTGAAACAAAATATTGCATCAGATCTATTAAGAAATACATTTCACAGAACATTTGTATGCATTTAGCATAGGGACCTGCTATTGAGACTTACCTTGACGTTGGTTAGCAGGCTTCTCATTATTTGATCAAAGGATGCAACCAAAAGTCTCTTTTGTGTTAGAGACTTAGGTTTCACTGTATATTTATTTCCCCATTTATTGTTGGCCCAATGGGAGAAGCACAGGGATTCACTTTCTGTTCTATCAAGAAATACGGCTGCATACGATAGGTTACCACAGGACGATTTTCTGATAAGTGCGTCTGCAGGGGGGCCAAGCTGCTACTCATATGCTTCTTTAAGCAAGTGTGTCTTAAGGTGGGTCTTAAAGGTGGATAGAGAGGGTGATAATCGGGTATTGCGGGGAAGGACATTCTAGAGGTGAGGGGCAGTCAGTGAGAAAGGTTTAAGGCGGGGGAGAGTGCTTTAGATACAAAGGGGGTGGAGAGAAGGCATCCTTGAGCAGAACGCAAGAGTCAGAGTGGTGCATAGCGAGAAATTAGGGCTGAGATTTAGGGAGGGGCAGAAGAGTGTAATGATTTAAAAGTGAGGAGAATTGATTGCGTGATGCAGGGTCTGATAGGAAGCCAGGAGAGTGATTTCAGCAGGGGTGATGCTTAGACAGATTTAAGAAAGAGTAGAGGGATTCTGGCAGCAGCATTTAGGATAGATTGTAGGGGAGATAGGTGAGCGGCAGGAAGGCTGGACAGCAGGGGGTTACAGTAATCGAGACAGGAGAGAGTCAGAGTTTTAGCAGACGAGCAACAGAGGAAAGGGTGTATCTTTTAGATACCTTTAGAATGTGAGAGAGGAGTTGAGTGTGACCCCTAGGCAGCGTGCTTGGGTGAATGATAGTACTTCCCACAGTAATGTGGAAGTAGGTATTAGGGCCAGGTTTGGGAAGAAGTATGAGGAGCTATGTTTTTGCCATGTTAAGTTTAAGTTGGCGGATGGCCATCCAGGATGATATCGCACAGAGACATTCAGAAACTTTAGTCTGTACAGTAGGTGTAAGGTCACGGGTTGCAAAGTAAATTTCTGTGTCGTCAGCATAGAGGTGATATTTAAACCCAAGAGATGTTGATAGGTCACCTAGAGAAAGTGTGTACAGAGAAAAGAGAAGAGGTCCCAGGACAGAGCCCTGGGGTACCCCCACAGAGAGATCGATAGAGGAGGAGGTGTTAGCAGAAGAGACACTGAAAGTACGATGGGAGAGGTAAGAGGAGATCCAGGATAGAGCTTTGTGACGAATACCAAGAGTATGGAGAATGTGAAGGAGAAGAGGGTGGTCCACTGTGTCAAATGCTGCAGAGAGGTCAAGTAGTATTAGCAGAGTGTAATGACCTCTGTCTTTGGCAGCATGGAGGTCATTAGTTATTTTAGTGAGGGCTGTTTCAGTGGAGTGGTCAGTGCGGAAGCCAGATTGTAGAGGGTCTAGGAGAGAATAGGTGGTGAGAAAGTGGAGCAAGCGAGAGAATACAAGACGTTCAAGGTGTTTAGAGGCAAAAGGCAGGAGGGAGACAGGTTGATCGTTAAAAAGACAGGTAGGGTCAAGCTTGCTGTTTTTGAGTAATGGTATAACTGCTGCATGTTTGAAGGAGGAGGGAAAGGTACCAGAGTAGATGGAGGAGTTAAAAATGTGTGTGAGCGTAAGGATTATAGTAGGAGCAAGAGGTTTTAGGAGATGGGAGGGAATAGGGTCAAGAGGGCAAGTGGTAGAAGGAGAAGAGGAGATCAGCAGTGACACATCCTCCTCTGAGACAGTGGAAAAAGAGTCAAGAAAGACAGGAGGAGAGTTAGGAAGCGGTGTAGGATGGGAGGAGGAAACAGAGGGGAAGTTCTGACGTATGGATTCCACCTTTTCCTTGAAATAGTCAGCAAAGTCCTGAGGTGAGATGGAGGAAGAAGAAGAGGCAGCTGAGGGTGGTTTAAGTAGAGAGTCAAAGACAGAGAAGAGTTGGCGTGGGTTAGACTTGTGCGTGTTGATTAGTGAAAAAAAGTAGGTTTGTTTAGCCTGAGAGAGGGCAGAGTTGAAAAGGGATAGCATGCATTTGTAGTGAAGGAAGTCTGCGAGAGTGTGAGATTTAATCGAGAGGTGTTCAGAGGAACGAGTGGAGGAACGCAGCATGCGCGTGTGGGAATTTAGCCAGGGTCTGGGGTTAGAAGGGCGAGGACGGCAGAGAGAAAGCGGGGAATGTAGATCAAGAGAGGAGGATAAGGCAGAGTTGTGGTTCCTGACCAGGTTGTCAGGGTCAGTAGCAGAACTGAGAGAGGAGAGGGAGGAGCGTAAAGTGGAATCAAAGGCTGGATGGAGATAGAGTAGGGGAGAAGCGAGAGAGAAAAGGAGACGAGGTGATGGTCAGAGAGAGGAAAGGGGGAAATTGAGAAATCAGAGAGAAATGTTTTTAGTGAAAACCAGGTGTAGGTAGTGGCCATTCTTGTGGGTGCTGGCTGCAGTCCACTGTTGAAGGTCAAAAGAAGAGGTTAAAGAGAGAAAGCGGGAAGCTCAAGGGAGAGAGGGGTCATCAATGTGGCAGTTGAAGTCCCTAAGGAGAAGAACATGGGAGTCTGAGGAGAGAAAGAAAGAGCCAGGATTCAAAGTGAGCGAGAAAGGCAGAAGAGGGATGAGTAGAGGTAGGTGGGTGATAGATGACCGCCACGTGGACAGGGAGAGGAGAGAAGATCTGGAAAGTGTGAGCCTCAAAGGATGGAAAAGAAAGAGAGGGAGGAGTAGGAAGGGTTCAGTAATGGCAGATAGAGGAGAGCAGGAGACCCACACCTCCACCCCTGCCATCCAGGTGCGGAGTGTGGGAGAAAGGCCACCATAAGAGAGGGCAGCTTTCAGAGCAGAGTCAGACTGAGTGAGCCAGGTCTCAGTTATAGCAAATAGGAGCAGAAAGTGAGAGCAAAAGAAGTCATGCACAGAGAGGAACTTGTTAGAGAGGGAGCGAGCATTCAAAAGGGCACGGGAGAAAGGAGGGAGGGTGGCAGGGGATGGGTATGAGGTTGGAGGGGTTTACACCAGAAGGAGTAGAAGTTGCATTTGGCAGGCGAGGACGAGAGGATGTAGAAATAAGGCAGGGACCAGGATTGGGAGAGATATCCCGAGAAGCATGGATAGAAAGAGAATGTGTGACCGTAGCATCATTTGACGCCGTGTTGCCATGGCGACGCGTTGCCGAAGACAAGGTAAGTAAAGTTGCAGAGGTCTCACCCGATCCCAAAGCGTTAATTTAAATGCCTTGGGTTTAAGAGTGCAGGGCCGCTGCAACCGCCGCAACCCCCCTGAAAAATCTGTGCCCCCCAGTTAGCGCACCCCTGCACTATACTATAATTCACAGTTCAATCCAGGGTTAGAGGAGTCTAGATTTGCACCCTGAAAGAAAGCAGGGATATTACAAATAAAAGATATGGCGTCAGATAAAAAGAAGTTATAGATTTGTCTTATCTTCAGGAAACTAAAGGCTTAGGGTCAAGGGAAATATGCAAGTATCTCCAGCTAAAGCATTATACAATGTTGGTCCACTCAGAAACGACTCCGGCCACCACCCCATATTTTGAAGAGCTATATGATTCAAGATACATTGAAAAGGGCCTAATTACGATTATGTATTAGTTGCTCCTAGATATAGACTATAGACTAAAAACCATCTACATGCTGACGTGGGAGGAAGAGTTAGGTGAGGTCCTGGATATAGAGGAATGGATAAGAATTAGTGAGGGAATAGCTGTTTGCTCTATATGGACAAGTATAAAAGAGAATGAACCCAAGCTGCTCTTCCAGTGGTACCTTACGCCGGTACGGGTGCATGCAATTAATGATCGTCTCTCCCCTCTCTGTTTCCGAAGCTGCGGACATAGAGGCTCACTTTCCCATATTTGGTGTTTCTGTCCTATATTAGTTCCTTTTATGGCGACGGGTATTTGTACGGATCAACTCTTTGAGTGGCATAACAGTGGTTCCGACTCCGTGACTGGCATTACTGGGTAGCGCTCTGCATAAAATGCCTAAGCATTCTTACAAATTGATGCTGCATATCCTTCTGGCTGCCATATGCTCTATCGTGGCATGCTGGAATAAGCAGCCATGCCCTGAACTATTGGCCATCAAGGTTCGGGCCTGGCACAAACTTAAACGGAAAGGATTATTGCATTCCTAAGGGAACACAAACACAAGTTTACTTGAGTATGGGAGCCTTGGTTGGAACAAGAGGGAGGGGCTGGGTTAGATCCAAATCTAGTACTGCTGTAGTGGTAATGTGATGGTCAGGTAGCATTGACCAAGCTTCCATTACTATTGAAGATCATATCTTGGGTAGGCCCTGGACAATCTTTGGATAGAAATTGTTATCCCTGCTTGTTCTGGTCCTCCTGACTGCCAGGCCCTAGATCAGACGAGCTGTGTGGTATGAGAACTGTTGGTGGGCTGTTTGCCTCATGAAGATCGGGTGGAATATCTCTAATGATTGGTTAAAGATGACCACATCCCCTCCCCTACTCTTCCCCTTATATTATTTAAATTAACTTTTCTTTAATGTTATTATTTAAGGGCATTGGTGTGCGTTGTAATGATATAATTGTCGATGTGTATATTTTGTATTGTGTCACCTTTTTCTTTTTTGTACCCCATTTAAAACTGTGAATAAAATAATAGTTGAAAAAAAAAAAAATCTAGCCATCAACTATCTACATAATCCACTAGAGAAGAAGAAACGCAAACCAGACAAGATTCTTATTGTGATAATGTTGCAAGAGAGTTGCACAACCCTAGGAAATTGCATCAGGGCACATGGCCCTTTATCGGCTGCCATACTTGCAAAATTCTGCGGAAAGTCTGAAAATTGGAGGTAACGTGTCATAAATGGTGCATTTCTGAGCAATGTGACCTTTTGCAAGAATTTAGCAAAAAGGCAACACTAAGCAGAAAATCACAAAATACTTAGAAAATCAAAATGTAAGACATTCACAAAACTATAGTTATCATAGTGACTAACATCTAAATGAGAATCCTTGTGAAATCTACAAACATTTAAAAACTATGGATTTCTCCCAAAACATGTCAAAGAGCTTCACACAAATAAGGTACCATGATTTAACAGCCCATATCTGGCCATTTTTAAGGTCCATATACTAAATATAATGGTTGATATGTTCATTATTTATTGAATCCTCCTGATCCGGTAACTTTATTAATACAGTATGTGGCTTTTATTTTGTATTATTCCTGTAACAGGGCTTTAACCCCTGTCTGAAAGGGCTTCAATAGAAAGCCTGTATTGGACTGAGGAATCCAGCAGGTAGCTGGTGAATTGCAGCCAGAGACAATTAACCAGTCTTCACCTGGCTAATCAGACAGGCAGAAAAGCCTCCTTCTGGAACTGCAGCGAGATCTCTTGAGCTCAGGGAACTGTGTTGCAAGAAAGAGACACTGTCTTGAGCACAGGCTGTGCTGCTAGCAAGACACCAGGACCCAGACCACTATTCCAGGACACAGCAGACCTTGGAACCCGCCAGAGGCTAGCCCCTCAATGGACACCAACCCTGACCCAGAAACTGACATAAAGGACCCCCTGCCCTTTGGACTTTGGGGTTATAGGTTGGAAAGAGGCTTATCCTCCCAGCCCTGCAGATAGGGACTGGGAAAGTGAGTTAGCCCTCACAAAGGGATAGGATGTTTATTTATTTTGTGTTTCCTGCATTGTTTAAAGTGACGGGCTGAATAAAAGCCATTCTTTCATTTCCCCAAATCTGTTTCCCTGTATAAGATCTCCCAATATGGCCACCGAGGCAAGATATCTGCCTCTACCAACATTGTCACCGAGGCACAAAGTCAGCTTCCTTCTAAAACAATTGCCTGCACCTGTCAGCTTCCTTTATAAGGATTCATTACCCTCTCTTCCTTGCCTGTGCAAGGTTCTGTTTCCCTGGCCTCCTGCTATTGCCGTTTCCCGCCTGCGTTGTTCCTCCCTGTTGCCGATCCTAGCCTGTGACTACAACCGACCTGCTTTCTCCAGCGCTGACCTCGGAACTATGACCCTTAATACTCTGAAGTGGAAAACTCACTAAAACAGAGCAGGGCTGAATACCCGCTCCCGTTCTGCTTTTAAATCAACTTAGCCCTCACCAAAGGGCCCTCTCCACATTCCTGCATCCCCCTCGACTGCCGGACCCGCAACCTAGGAAAGATGAAGGTGAGGGAGACTTGGCCTTTCGGTTATACCACCCCTCGATAATAACAGAGTTTTTTTCGGACTGCGACTCCATACAAAAACATCTCTACATATACGTTTTCGAAAACATTTTCAGTTTGATATAGGGGGCTATTAATTTAACTGCGATAGTGCCAATCGGGGATTAACAATGGAAGTTGTCATGCGATAGTACCTTGATCGGCACTATTGCAGTCTATTACTAATCTGTTAAACTGCTAAACTACTCTACAAAATGTTTAGTGTTCAAGTTGATTGTTATAGTTTCTGTGGAACCTAAATGTATCTTTAGAACACTTTAGAATTTTTCAAATAGGAAGTTTTTGTCAAATATTTAATGGCACTTAGAAATTGATTAATCATTTACAGTTATTATCAGCTACTATCCAACATTTTCTTTTGTCCAAAAAAGTAACTCAGCCTCTAGAGCTAAAGAAACAATAAACATTGCTTTTTCTTATGCTAAATTGTTTTTGTATTTAATCCCCTGAACTAAAATAATTAGAATCAACTTAATACAACCTATTGAAGTGGGCTTGTATACCACAATGTATTTTGCTTTAAGTGCTCCTTTTTGTTGTTGCTATATTGCCAACTTACCTGGCAAATATCAACTGTGCTAGAAAAGGCAGTCTGTGTCTCTTTGTAACTCCGTCTGCCACAGCATCCCCTTCCAGTCAGGCTTACACCACGAGACATTACTATACTACACGAGTGATGTTTTCTGGATATAACTGTTGTTTGGACAGGAATCTGCAGGAATATTACTATTGTATTTTACTTTATGCCTTATCAATTCCAACTCTCTAATACCGAGGTGGGCAACCCTGTCGCCAATCGCCACAATTGGTGAATTGGCCATGAAAGTGTGGCGAATGAGTTTGCCAGCTTCCACAGTAAAATAAACTTCTTTCTGACGGTGTGTGCTGGTTTCCGCTTTCTGAACGAGTCAATGCAGTGACGCAGCAGCATGTGATAGTGCTGAGGTGAGTGAAGCAGCAGCAGGTGATAGTGCTGAGGTGAGTGAAGCAGCAGCAGGTGATAGTGCTGAGGTGAGTGAAGCAGCAGCAGGTGATGGTGCTGAGGTGAGTGACGCAGCAGCAGGTGATGGTGCTGAGGTGAGTGAAGCAGCAGCTGGTGATAGTGCTGAGGTGAGTGAAGCAGCAGCAGGTGATAGTGCTGAGGTGAGTGAAGCAGCAGCTGGTGATAGTGCTGAGGTGAGTGACGCAGCAGCAGGTGATAGTGCTGAGGTGAGTAAAGCAGACGAACAGTGTGTGTTGTTTTAAATGTTCGATTGAGCAACCTAATTTCACAATTTTTACATGGTGTGGCAATTTTCACTTCTCATTTGCCGCACCTGTGGCTACATTGAAAAATAGGTTGCCCACCTCTGCTCTAATACATGTAAATATGATTTTAGATTTTATCATCAAAACAAATTGCTCCAAAACGCAGTGAAACTCTTCATTTCTCTTTTACGTTTTCAAGTCCATTTTGTTTTGGAATTAGACCACCATAATGTAATATCTTCTGGGGCCTAATGTATAACAGATGCAGAAAACTCCCATGCTATGCGTTTTAGGCATTAAGGAAAGGACAACATTTCAATTACACACTGTAGTCTGAGCAGAACATTTGTAACAGAAAATGCATGAGCATGCAGTGACCAGATGGCTCTCACATATAGTGGGCCAGCAGAACTAATTCTGGCTTTGCAGCTCTTATTCCAAATCATTTGTGTCTAGGAAAAGCAGTGCTGCCAATGGCACGTTTTATTAACTATAAGAGCAGATTATGCAAGGGATCATTTTAAAAAGAGAAATAATGCGATGAAAATACGCCGCTATTAAATTCACATGCACCCAAATATAAATAAGACATTTTACAGATGCCCCTTCTGAATATGCCATGAATCTGTCTTCCTTTGGCTTGGGATCATTTGGGGCCACATGTACTAAAAAGTGCTACTCTATAAGACTACTTCTGGGCTGGATTTTTTTTTTTTACAGTTAATGTACTTGCATGTACCATAAAGAGCCATATTTGCAACGCCATGCTGGAAGGTGTCCATTTATCTCTATTCATTTCATTAGGACTGAAATCGCCCCAAGCGAGGGAAAGCGGACCTGCTATAGAACTGAGAAAAAAATATTCAGATGGATTGTTATTCCCATGGACTGGAAAGTCATCTTTTAGTTGAACCTAGTGGTTAGTGTTAACATATGTTGAAATAATAATAATTAATCATGATCAGGTCAATTAGGGAGTCAAAAGAGCAAAGTCCATCAAATATCGTCCAAAAACTGGTGCACCAGCAACTGTATGTCTGAAGAAGGTTTAGAACAGGGCTGGCCAGCTTCAGACCTCAAGGGACGCCAACAGGTCAGGTTTTAATGATATCACTACTTCAGCAGAGGTTGCTCAATCAGTGGCTCAGTCATTGACTGACATATACATCCACCTGTGCTGAAGCAGGGATATCCTAAAAACCTGACCTATTGGTGGCCTTGAGGACTGAAGCTGGCAAGCCCTGGTTTAGAAGTTTAACATAAAATGACACATGGAATCATACCAAGCATCCAAGACATAGTAGACTGAATGTGTGCTGAGTAAATGTAATGTCTTGATTTACCAAGGTGCATTTTTCTTAAGTCCATCTATCACTAAATACCGATTTGTCCAATTTATAAGGCAACATTTTTTTCAATAAAATTAAATTGAAAAGTACATCCTGTTTGCAGGAACTGTATGCAGGCAAAAGCACAAAAAATTCACAGGCAGTCTCCGGTGCCCCTTAGATATTCTAGGGCCACCTCTCATCCCACTACTAACACCATATGTAAGAGATGTGTGCAGAGGTAGATTTAATCGAGACCGATTAGGGTGAAATTATATCTTGGCTTTATTGCGTCTGTTCCTTTAAAAAAGCAAAACATACAAAAACAAACAAAATAAAGGCCTACTCCACTTTGGAGAATAACTAAACCTTTGCTCCAGCCCTTTCTAACTGGGTGGGTAGCTAAGCTTGTTACCACCCTAAACATATACAGCTCAACCCCGCTGTAACGTGATCTGTTACAACGCGAATCCGCTTATAACGCGATGCAAACATGGCTCCTAATTTTCGTATTTATGAATACTTTACAACGCGATTATTGGTGTCTTAAATACTTTATTGTACAATGCATACAATGCTTATAACGCGATGTGATTCTTTGGACCCCAAGCACAGCGTTATAAGGGGGTTGAGCTGTATATATTTACACACACACACACACACACACACAACAGTCCAACAAGAAAGTCTCTTATCTGTTTCTGTTGTGTGCATCAAGACATCATATTTTCCTCAGGTCAGCCCAGTTGTGGGCTAAGGAAATCTCTGCAGTCCTCCTTCTCCTTATGTCAGCCCAAATGTAAGCTAAGGAATTGCTCTCCTGAATCTCACATCAGGCTTTTCTAAAAGTCCTAATCAGCCAGGTGTAGTCTGGTTGATTGCCCGTGTGCACACTGCTGGATTTGGAGGCAGTTTTTCTCAAAAAGTAATAAGTCCCTGTTACACTGCCTCTAAATCCAGCAGAAGACCGCTATACCTGGACACAGAGTGCCATAGCACACAAGGATGCTGACCCAGGAGAAAAGAAAGGCCTTCCCCTACAGCTACAACAGAAACAGATAGAGAAGGGGAATTGCGTGCTCTTTGGCGAACGATAGATCAAGGAAGTTATCAACTGCTCCGGAATCCATGAAGGCCTGAGTAGCGACTGAGCCAAACCCCATGAGAGGGAAACCGGTAGAAGAATGTGGGAAGGCACAGAGGGAGGAGGGATGTTAGCGATGTCCAGCGAATGTTCTTCCAACTTCACTGGACACAGGCATTTTCCCGGCCCCGCGACGATCAAGCAGTCACGGATTCGGTGGTTCTGGGACCCACAATACAGGCACAATCCTAAGGTACGCCTCCTACTTCACTACTGTTCTTACAGTCTGGTAGTACTCAGCTGAATAGGCTCGTCATCTGGAGGAGACGGAGAAACTAAATTTGGGGCCAACAGAGTCGTTGGGCTGCTAACAGCACGGCACTTCTCAGACAGGCATTCCTGCATTCTGAGATCGATCCGTATGACAAGAGAAATGAATTCCTCAATGTCCTTAGGGAGGTCCCGACTGGTTAGCTCATCTTTTAAGTGCTCCGAGAGTCCCTGCCAAATTACCGCTACTTGAGCTTCATTATTCCAGCCGGTCTCAGCCCCAAGGGTACGAAACTCAATGGCCTATTGACCTTCCGTGCGAGTTCCCCGGCGAATCCGCAGGAGTGAAGCTGAAGCAGAAGATACACGTCCAAGAGCATCAAACACTAATTTGAATGTACGGATGAAAGCAGGGGAGTCGCTGATCAGGGGAGATTTCCGCTCCCAGAGTGGGGAGGCCCAAGCCAGTGCCTCATCAGTGAGAAGAGAATGTATGTAGGCCACTCGGGCTCGGTGCGTGGTGAACATGGATGGTTGTAATTCAAATTGGATAGAGCATTGATTAAGGAATCCCGTGGATGCCGTATAGGAGTCAGGATCCGAGGTTCTCTGATCGCAGGAGATAACGGAAGTGGTATTGGAACCGCATCTGCAGCCTTCAAGTCCGGCTGATGGGTGCCAAAGTGGGTAACTAAGTCCTGCACCGCTTCACACATCTGTGCCTGTTGTTGATCGTGTAGGGCAAGGCGTTGCTAAAGATCCCCAAGTATTGTCCTTGCAGGGTAACGGCTCGTTCTACCTCAGCGGGGCCCATGTCTGCATTAAGTCCACTTGTTTTGGTGTCAAAGATTCTTATCATTCTGAGCTCAAATGTTTTCCGTTCTTGGGTGCGTTCGAACATTCCATTGAGGATTTTGATTTATGGAATGATCTGGTAGTGAGAAATGATGTCCCACTGGTGAGCAGTATCTTCCTTCTTCATGGTGTTGTATAGAGCAGGGGGGCGCAAACTTTTTTCCCTGCGCCCCCCTGCCGGCGGTCCCCTTACTCCCGCGCCCCCCCCCCCCCAACCCCCACTTACCCGCGCTCCGGCGTCATGACGGCACGTTGCCATAGCAACGTGACGTCACATGACCTCGCAGCGTCATTTTGATGCCGCGTTGCCATGGCGACGCAGGGAGGAAGCCGCCGGAGCCACGGTAAGTTACGTTTACAGAGGCCCTGCAGCTCCCCTGGCGCCTTCGAGAAGCGCGCGGGGCCTCTGTAAACCCCGCGCCCCCCCGTCGGCAGTCTCGTGCCCCCCCTGGGGGTCGCGCCCCCCAGTTTGCGCACCGCTGGTATAGAGTGCCTGTGCATATTCATTCTGCCTTGAAGTTTTTGGCCGATTTCATCAATGTAGCATCCTTGGTCACATTTGTTACATTCAATCATATATACTACATTCCTGGATGTGCAGCAGTATGATCCTTTAAAATTGAATGTTCAATGGTTGTAACACCACATTTCTTTTTGCTTCTTCACTCACACACACATCTATATATTCTTTTTGATTTACTAACATTTACAACACAGCCTTCTTAATAATATGAGTTGCATTCATCATGAATACGTCAACAGATACAAGTAAGATTGCATTTACTAGTGTAGTCCTAAATTTGATATATGTGAACTGCATTGTTCTGTTTACTGTACTACAAAACCTGCCTTGGCATGTAGGGGCTAATACTAAACACCAGCTATATAACAGTTCTGAAAGTGTCAAAATTGATGCCAAATACTAGTTATGTGCCACTAAACAGACCCTGTGTGGTATTGAATTAGGAAGAGACAGGGGAAAGTAAAATGAATGTATCCATTGATCAAAGTGTGGTCACTGATATAGGAATTATGGGGGCTATGCACTAAGTTCAGTTAAGTCACTTTTAGACTTTTTAGAAGTGCTCTTCGATCGTGATTTTTGGCTCAACCCGATGCACTAAGCAACGAAAACAGGCACTTTGTGGTCTAAAAATTACTTTTTTCAGGATTTTTTTCTAAGTCCAACTTTGCTCGATCACAACCCTGTTTGCGTGAAATTCTGCCCTTAAGCGGGATGCACTAAGCAACGCAACCTTAGCAAACGCGAAAGTTGCGTTGATCAGAACACGTCAGGTCAGAGTAGACGCAAAGAAATCTGGACTTAGAAAAAATTCTTGTTTTTTATTTTTGCATGCGCAAAACCCATACAACAGGCCAGCGGGTGTCCCCGGCTGACCCCGCGGGGGTCCCGACGGAGCCCGAGGGTCGTGCGGGTGTCCCCGGCTAACCCCGCGGGTGTCCGAGGGTCCCCGGCTCACCAAGCGGGGGTCCCTGTGGGAGTGCGGGGGTCCCTGTGGGAGTCCGGGGGTCCCCGCGGCCGTCCCGGGGTCCCCGTGGGAGTCCCGGGGTACCCGCAGGCCTGCGGTACCAATGTTGCACCTCCAAAAATAATAAATAAGAATTATAACTAAATGCACCCCCCTAACACATACTATACAGTAATGGCCAAAATTACTATTAACCGCTACAGTCATTAAGGGGTTAACCCACCCTCACCCACCACTCGGGAGGCCTACATACCCTTCCACTCTAATGCCCCACCCCGTGAGGCCTAACCACCCTCACCCACTACCCACAAGGGAGGCCTACCCACATACTCTTGGGGCCAATACTCCCTCCCCCCACCCCCACTACCCACAATAAAAACAATACACAGCCCCACAATAAGCATCATTCTATTTATTAAATACATTACTAACCCCCTGTGCCCCCCCATAAATACATGATTTATCCTTTTACATACAGGGTTCATACCCCAGCCCCACGCGAGTCCCCGGCGGGCAGCCGGGTCACCTGACAGACCTACAGGGTACCAGCAACTTGTTTCACACAGGTTCTGGTGGCCTGTTGGTGGGTCCCGCCAAGCGCCATGGCCCCCAGGTGGTCTCCTTGGGTCACCGTGGGCCACAATTGGGTCCCCACGGTAGGCCCGCGGATGTCTGGGAGCCCCGGGTCAGACCCACAGGTGCCTGCAGGGCCTCGGGTGGTTCTCACGGGGGTCTGGGGAACTCACGAGTGCTCACAACGGGTCCGCGGTGCCCCACGGATGTGGGACCACCGGTTCTTCCCTGCACACTACGGGTCCGCGGTGCCCCCACAGATGTGAGGCCATCGGTTCATCTCCGCAGGTGTCACCCGTGGAACCACCAGCCTGATACCCGTGAGATACCCGAGGATACCGCAGGTGGTCTCCAGAGGTCTCACGCAGAACCATGGAGCCAACCCTGAATGTAAAATAAATAAACCGGACCTATACATACATCCCTCCCCCCAACACCTACAGTACAATAATGTGCCAAATAACTATTATCCAGATATGGATAATAGATTATTTGCCCATTATTAAACACATAAAACATGCATAAATCAAAACATGCTTTTTTAATCTTAAAATCACCACAGTGCATGTTAAAATAAATCCAGCAGCCATTGCAAATATAAAACAAACAAACTGCAGCTACACAAATGTCTATGAAATGTTACACAATTGCATTGAGTGTGTACATGATGCAATTAATCTATGCATCATATAACACTATGCAAAATATATGTAACAATAAAATACAATATTAACAATGTCCCCTAACCAGCAATGCCATCATGAAAATCAATTAGAAACTAAGCAACATCAATACAATTAGCATCAATCAATTAATCCATTTCCTCAAACAATTACAATACAATACAAATCAATTATACAATTCTCTATTCAATTCCTAAAGCCAAACCATTGCCAAAACAATTCTAATTTCAAGTAACCACCATCATTCTAATGTAAGTACCTTAAAGAAGCCATTACAATTAACCTTTAACTACATACAAATTACATTATTCACAACAATGACCAAATAAAGCTGATAAATAAACTAGCCATACATGAAAAGAACATAAACATTAGCAAACCAATCAATTATTATCCACAGTGTTCGACAAACCTATACATTTGCTCGCCCCGGGCGAGTGGATTTAACCCCCGGGCGAGTAAATATTGGCCCAAGCAGCACACGTTTGGTACTAGGTGGCGAGTAGATTTTTTTTGTGTGGCGAGTAGATTTTTGGGTGATTTGTCAACCACTGTCTATCCATATAGATAGATATACATAAAATACAGGGGCAATAATACAGCATAAAATACAAAGCATTTCCATACAAAAGTCACATAGAATACACCCATTCAGTGTCCGAGGGGGGGTGAAGGGTGGGGGGGTGAAGGGCAGGGGGAGTGAAGGGGAGGGGGGGTGAAGGGGAGGGGGGTGAAGGGCAGGGGTAGGGGGGGTGAAGGGCAGGGGTAGGGGGGGTGAAGGGGAGGGGGTGAAGGGGGGGGGGTGAAGGGCAGGGGTAGGGGGTAAAGGGTAGGGGGGTGAAGGGCAGGGGGGGTGAAGGGCAGGGGTAGAGGGGGTGAAGGGCAAGGGTAGGGGGGGTGAAGGGCACGGGTAAGGGGGGATGAAGGGCAGGGGTAGGAGTGAAGGGCAGGGGTAGGGGGGGTGAAGGGCAGGGGTAGGGGGGGTGAGGGGCAGGGGTAGGGGGGGTGAAGGGCTGGGGTAGGGGTAGGGCATTAAAGTGAGGCACAAATTGTTGGCAGGAGTAAAATGTCCACACACACACACAGATCCGAGGAGGCTGCTTGGCCCCCCCAGCGGGCGGGGAGTTAAGGTGGCGCCGGGGAGTTAAGGGAGCGGCGGGGAGTTAAGAGAGTGGCGGGGAGTAAAGGTACCCCCGGGGAGTTAGTGTGTGTGTTTGTCAGTCAGTGTGTGTGTTTGTCAGTCAGTGTGTGTGTTTGTCAGTCAGTGTGTGTGTCAGTCAGTGTGTGTGTGTGTGTCAGTCAGTGTGTGTGTGTGTCAGTCAGTGTGTGTGTCAGTCAATGTGTGTGTGTGTGTGAGTCAGTCAGTCAGTGTCAGTCAGTGTGTGTGTGTGTGCGTCAGGGTGTGTGTGCGTGTGGCTGTCAAGGGTTGTGTGCATACGGCTGTCAGGGGTTGTGTGCGTGTGCCAGTCAGTGTGTGCATGCATCAGTCAGCGTGTGTGTGTGCGTGCGTCAGTCAGTGTGTGTGTGTGCGTGCGTCAGGCAGGGTTTGTGTGTGTGTGCGCCAGTCAGGGTTTGTGTGCGTGCGTCAGTCAGGGTGTGTGCGTGCGTCAGTCAGGGTGTGTGCGTGCATCAGTCAGGGTGTGTCTGCATGCGCCTGTCAGGGTTTGTGTGCATGCGTCAGTCAAAGGGCAGATGCGGGGGGGGGGGTGTGAAGGGCAGGCGTGGGGAGGGGGGGTGAAGGGCAGGCGTGGGGGGGTTGAAGGGCAGGTATGGGGGGGTTGAAGGGCAGGCGGGGGGGTGCAGGGCAGGGGTAGGGGGGGTGAAGGGCAGGGGTAGGGGGGTGAAGGGCAGGGGTAGGAGGGGTGAAGGGCAGGGGTAGGGGGGGTGAAGGGCAGAGGTAGGGGGGGTGAAGGGCAGGGGTGGGGGGGGGTGAAGGGCAGGGGTGGGGGGGGGGTGAAGGGCAGGGGTGGGGGGGTGAAGGGCAGGGGTGTGGGGGGTGAAGGGCAGGGGTAAGGGGGGGTGAAGGGCAGGGGTAGGAGGGTGAAGGGCAGGGGGGTGAAGGGCAGGGGTAGGGGGGGTGAAGGTCAGGGGTAGGGGGGTGAAAGGCAGGTGTAGGGGGGGTGAAGGGCAGGGGGGGTGAAGGGGAGGGGGGGGTGAAGGGGAGGGGGGGTGAAGGGGAGGGGGGTGAAGGGCAGGGGTAGGGGGGGTGAAGGGGAGGGGGGGTGAAGGGGAGGGGGGGTGAAGGGAGGGGGTGAAGGGCAGGGGTAGGGGGGGTAAAGGGTAGGGGGGGTAAAGGGTAGGGGGGTGAAGGGCAGGGGGGGTGAAGGGCAGGGGTAGAGGGGGTGAAGGGCAAGGGTAGGGGGGGTGAAGGGCAGGGGTAGGAGTGAAGGGCAGGGGTAGGGGGGGTGAAGGGCAGGGGTAGGGGGTGTGAAGGGCAGGGGTAGGGGGGGTGAAGGGTAGGGGTAGGGGTAGGGCATTAAAGTGAGGCACAAATTGTTGGCAGGAGTAAAATGTCCACACACACACACAGATCCGAGGAGGCTGCTTGGCCCCCCCAGCGGGCGGGGAGTTAAGGTAGCGCCGGGGAGTTAAGGGAGCGGCGGGGAGTTAAGGGAGTGGCGGGGAGTAAAGGTACCCCCGGGGAGTTAGTGTGTGTGTTTGTCAGTCAGTGTGTGTGTTTGTCAGTCAGTGTGTGTGTTTGTCAGTCAGTGTGTGTGTCAGTCAGTGTGTGTGTGTGTGTGTCAGTCAGTGTGTGTGTGTGTCAGTCAGTGTCAATGTGTGTGTGTGTGTGAGTCAGTCAGTCAGTGTCAGTCAGTGTGTGTGTGTGTGCGTCAGGGTGTGTGTGCGTGTGGCTGTCAAGGGTTGTGTGCATGCGGCTGTCAGGGGTTGTGTGCGTGTGCCAGTCAGTGTGTGCATGCGTCAGTCAGCGTGTGTGTGTGCGTGCGTCAGTCAGTGTGTGTGTGCGTGCGTCAGGCAGGGTTTGTGTGCGTGCGCCAGTCAGGGTTTGTGTGCGTGCGTCAGTCAGGGTGTGTGCGTGCGTCAGTCAGGGTGTGTCTGCGTGCGCCTGTCAGGGTTTGTGTGCATGCGTCAGTCAAAGGGCAGACGCGGGGGGGGGGGTGTGAAGGGCAGGCGTGGGGAGGGGGGGTGAAGGGCAGGCGTGGGGGGGTTGAAGGGCAGGTATGGGGGGGTTGAAGGGCAGGCGGGGGGTGCAGGGCAGGGGTAGGGGGGGTGAAGGGCAGGGGTAGGGGGGTGAAGGGCAGGGGTTGGAGGGGTGAAGGGCAGGGGTAGAGGGGGGTGAAGGGCAGAGGTAGGGGGGGTGAAGGGCAGGGGTGGGGGGGGGGTGAAGGGCAGGGGTGGGGGCGGGTGAAGGGCAGGGGTGGGGGGGGGTGAAGGGCAGGGGTGGGGGGGGGTGAAGGGCAGGGGTAAGGGGGGGTGAAGGGCAGGGGTAGGGGGGTGAAGGGCAGGGGGGGTGAAGGGCAGGGGTAGGGGGGGTGAAGGTCAGGGGTAGGGGGGTGAAGGGCAGGGGTAGGGGGGGTGAAGGGCAGGGGGGGTGAAGGGGAGGGGGGGGTGAAGGGGAGGGGGGGTGAAGGGGAGGGGGGGTGAAGGGGAGGGGGGTGAAGGGCAGGGGTAGGGGGGGTGAAGGGCAGGGGTAGGGGGGGTGAAGGGGAGGGGGGGGTGAAGGGGAGGGGGGGTGAAGGGAGGGGGTGAAGGGCAGGGGTAGGGGGGGTAAAGGGTAGGGGGGTGAAGGGCAGGGGGGGTGAAGGGCAGGGGTAGAGGGGGTGAAGGGCAAGGGTAGGGGGGGTGAAGGGCAGGGGTAGGAGTGAAGGGCAGGGGTAGGGGGGGTGAAGGGCAGGGGTAGGGGGCGTGAAGGGCAGGGGTAGGGGTAGGGCATTAAAGTGAGGCACAAATTGTTGGCAGGAGTAAAATGTCCACACACACACACACAGATCCGAGGAGGCTGCTTGGCCCCCCCAGCGGGCGGGGAGTTAAGGTAGCGCCGGGGAGTTAAGGGAGCAGCGGGGAGTTAAGGGAGTGGCGGGGAGTAAAGGTAGCCCCGGGGAGTTAAGGTAGCGGCGGGGAGTTAAGGTAGTGCCGGGGAGTTAAGGGAGCGCCGGGGAGGTAAGGGAGCATTGGCGGCTGGGGTAGGAGGGTGTGCTGCGCTTACCCTCCGTGTTTCCGGGAGCCGGTTGAGAGCGAGGGGGGAGGAACCTGCAGTTGGCGGCAGGGGCAGGAGGGCCGCGCTTCCCTTCTGTCCGGGAGCCGGTGCAGGGCGGCGCACGTGATGGGGGGACGGGGGACAGAGGGGTGTGTGTGTGTGTGTGTCTCCGTCTCTCCTTTGGCCGGTCACTCCGCCTCAGGCTAATGAGAGGTGTGCGGGGGCGGGCGGGCCAAGGGAGCAATCTCATTGGCCTGGCCCAAGGTCCAATGGGATTGCCGCTAGGGACACAGGGAGGGCCACAGTGAGACACATACAGACACGGACACATATGACGCTTTCAGAAATATATAGTAAAGATACATTAATGCTGCTTCATTACCATAGCGGATAGCCGCTACGGTAATGAATTATTGTTTATTGTTATGTGTGTTTTAATACTAGTGTAGATGTGCAGGGGGTCTTCTGAGCTGAAGCGCATTGGTTTCAGGTCCGAGGACCCCCTACTTCAGGAGATACAGGCCCCTTTATGGGGTGCCGGTATCCCCTGCAGAATGTAAATAACCCGGTCACGTGACGCGGGAGCTTTAAACTGCAGGGGATACCGGCACCCCATAACGGGGCCTATATCTCCTGAAGTAGGGGGTCCTCGGACCTGAAACCAATGCGGTTCAGCTCGGGAGACCCCCTGCTCATGTACACTATTATTAAAATGTATTTATTTAGTGTACGATCGCCTGTAACAGTCTTGCATGGAGATAGCAAATCTCCATGCAAATGTTACAGGCGGCTTTTTTTTCTATCAGCTAGCGAACGGAAAGGTTCAGAACGCTAGCAGGGGGAAAAAAGCAACACGTACGCTGTGGCTGTTTTGAGCTATTTTGAGCAGGTACGTTAAAAAATGGCCTCAAGGCCTTAGTGCATCGCGTCCCCGGCCTCACTTTTTAACGAACCTGCTTTTTGGCCAAATCAGAACGCAAAGCCATTGAGCTTAGTGCATAGCCCCCTATGTATTGAACATTTCTATTTTGTGGGCTGCTAAATTGCATCTATTTAGATGGGGGATTAAATAACGTCCTTCTTTTTTAAACTTGTACAGTATTTTATTGAAAGGTTACATATTAAAATACAAAACCGGGCTAAAATAATTAGAAAATAAGGGGGAAGGAAGTACAGTAGGAAGGAGAAGTACACATATGGGTTTTCAGGGAGAAGTCCTTGTTTTTAATGCTACACTTTGTTATGCTTTTGATGATTAACACACTGATTTCTCCCTCATTAGCTGTGGCTTCTGATCCAGATGTAATCCATTGGCAAACCACTTTTGGTACATCTACAGTATAACCGCCTGCTAAAATATTTCTCTTGTGGACTGAGCTATTGCTGCTATTAGCCTCCCATCTTTGGCTGACGTCCATCTGTCCACTTCTTTATTGCATACAGCAAAAGACAGAAAAGGCCAATGTTGCATCCACTGTGACAAAAATACACAGTGAAATACTTATATATTCTCTTGAATAAGGGTCATGTTAAACGCTTTGGCCAAAGTATTATAAGCCTGCAAGCCACATAAAGGCATGACTAATAAGCAGGTCCTAACACTACCTATGCAAATTCTCATATAGCTCTGCTGGACCACAAGGGACCAGTACTGCACAAGAACATGAAAAAAACCTTGCTACTTAAAAAGTGGGGGTGGGAAGAACTTAAACCCTTGGAGGAGGGGCCACTAACCTCCTAAACAACTGATACCAGTTGAAAATAAAATTAATTAACACAATCCCAGCAAGCTCAGAACCCCAAAGCCACCACATCATACATTGCTGCTGCCCCCTCCCTTGTCCGCAGGCTTGATAATAATATCTTTGTTTCCCTGAAGGCTTTTGATAGCCTGTTTCTCCTCCATGGAAAGATTTGAAAAACTTGTTGTATAATTTTTAAACTTTTTCCTGGTGTCATTTCCCATAAGCCCCATAAAGGTTGAGATACTATGGTTGACTATTGAGGGGTCAAAATTACTTTTCGCCTTAAACTTGTTTTTAATATTAGTTGTATGGTCAGGGTTTGAATGCCCATCCCCAGATCTGTTGAAAAAATCTTTAAGGCGTAATTGACGATCCAGTTTGTACATGGCAACCTCCCACATGAACGGGTTTTGTATATTTGTTGGAACATATGATAGTCCCTTTCTGTAGTACACTTGACTCCGCAGCTGACAGCTGGTGGGATGAGAGATTCAAAATTTCCGCCTCCTCGAGCATCCTCTCCCTTTCTTGCTCTCCTGCTCTAGGTACTGTATCTGGTGTTTCCTGCGACCTCGCCTGACCGTTCGCCGATGTCTGAATCCAGGATTGGTGGTTTGCCTGCGCCTGCTCCTAAAAAAGGCTCAGTCTGTGTGCTTTCTGGGGCATCCAACGCATCTGTGTTGCTTGTATTGTATCCAATTCCAGTAAATGCTGCCCATCTTGAGCGGGAATAAGTTCTCCTTTGTCCACCTCTTCCTGGTCCTGGTCCGCCTAGGCCAAGGAGCCATCTGTAGACTCTTCTGTCCTGATAGTCGGCGGTCACTTGTTTAAATGTATCCCATTTACATTTGGTGAAGTTGTCTCAGTAGCTATCAATAGAGGTTTGGATTTTATCAGCCCAATTTGTAGTCGTGTCAGCAGAGAGTGTGTCCCCGTGCTTATCAGTGATATCCTTCATCTCTATCCTAATTCACACAATTTCTTTACTGGACTGTTCCACAACAAGGATTGTAAGGTCAAAGGAACATTTGTTTAGAATTCCCACCCATTTTTTACAGAATTCAATATCAGTTCTCCCAATGGTAGGTTGGTTCTTGATTCGGAAACCCCTTGGAATGAGTTTTTCTCTGTGGTAGGGCAACCCCATGCATATAATACTCCACCTACCTGAAATGCATCTTGAAATTGGATTACTTTGTGTGCTGACTCAGAGCGGGCTGCTATATAGGCAGACAGTACCCCATAGTGGCCTTTACTACTTTCTTGCATGGGACATTGCCCATAGCATTACGCAAGCGCTATGCGGGTTGCCATGACCACCAGACACGCAGATCCTGCGTGGCTGGGAGCGATCAGCTGATTTTAACACTGGAAGCCTCCTGTATACCTTAGAAATTCACTCCAAGATGGCCGCTCGTTTGTGATTTTGGGATCTCATCGGGAACACCTGGTATGTACACATGTTGGTGGTTACTCTGATTGTGTTTGGGGTGGAGTCACTGGGTTTTTAAGTATATATGCATTCACTTGTTGGTAGCACTGTATACACATCCCGTTGAAAAAGACCTCTCTGTGGGGTCGAAACGTCGGTTATCTGTGATGCTGTTTAAGCTAATAGAACCTTTTGTCAACTTCCTACTGTGTGCTGTCTCTACAGTACTTTATCAGTCCTCGGATGGTAACGTATTTTCTTTCTATATATATATAATGTGGTGGGTTTTGGAGTTCTGAGCTTCCTGGGATTGTGTTTATCACTTCTTTATTGCTTCTGCTTGGGAGAACTCATAAACCTTTCCTCTAGGACAAATTCTTGCACAACTAGCTTGGTAAGAAAGGCTCTAGTGCTTATTGTGGGACTACAATAACTCACGCGTCTCCCTACAGTGTATAAGAAGCAATATTTTTTAAAGTGTATCTATTAAGCCCCATTTTACTAAAGAACAGGGATATAAAAATCCTGATATAAATCATAATAAATAAAATTGTTCTTTAATTCTAGAAGCAAACAAATCATCACACAGGACTCAGGGTTGATTTGTGGTCACTTGGGGAATCATTGAACAAGGAGAAAAAAAGGATTAGTAGCTTCATGTAAGAAAGACTTATCAATAACACTTTCTTTCTTGCCAACATAAATATTAACTCATTTTATAACAACTGTTCTAATCGTTATATTTTTGTACAAGTGCTCAGAAATTAGAACATGAAAAATGAGGTAATTACATGGGAGGGACAATTCTTGATTAAACAAAAATGTAATGAATTTTAGGTTAACTGTTATAGTCACACATAAAACACAAGGGGGAAAGGAATACCACTCATACTTTCTCAAATAAAACGAACATTGAGTGTTTTGGGCACACCCTCACCCACTCCGGACACGCCATCAGCTCTGGAACAGCATACAGGCGGCTATATTGCTTCTCCTGCCTTCCACTTCTGCATTGCAAGCACAGAATCCTAGAACGGCTGCTAAAGGGGCTGAAAGAACAGTGACCTCAGAGTGACAATTCCCAACGCATTTCAAAAGGTATTTTGGCTTCCCCAGGAGAAGCCCTGTGGAAGCCAAAATACCTGGCAATTTAATATGTGTGTGTGTGTGTGTGTGTGTATGTATGTATATATATATATATATATATATATATATATATATATATATATATATATATATATAATATACATATAACTAAAACTAAAATATAACTACAATGTTGCCATGGTACCTGGCGATTGGCTGCTCCCTTTAAAATACCTTAAAAAGGACTGATAAGCCCCATATTATGTTAAGGCCACTTAAAAAAAAAAGTAATATTAAACCACATATTTGAAAGGGTTGTATACAGGCATACCCCACAATAATGTACGCAATGGAATCGGAGCATGTATGTAAAGCGAAAATGTACTTAAAGTGAAGCACTGCCTTTTCCCCACTTATCGATGCATGTACTGTACGGCAATCGTCATATAAGCGCATAACTGATGTAAATAACGCATGTGTAACAGGCTCTATAGTCTCCCCGCTTGCGCACAGCTTCGATACAGGTAGGGAGCCGGTATTGCTGTTCAGGACGTGCTGACTGGCGCATGCGTGAGCTGCCGTTTGCCTATTGGGCGGTATGTACTTACTCGCGAGTGTACTTAAAGTGAGTGTCCTTAAACCGGGGTATGCCTGTATATAAAAAATATACTAGATATATGTGAATATCCACAAAGTCCCCATTCACTCTGTATGGGGCTAAAATAGAGAGACTGAGGCTGCGTCCATAGACATTACAGCCGCGCGGAGGCTACCCGTTTTCCCTGGCCTTAGTACGTGCGCCATCCGGGGGCGTGCCTATGGGCGGGCCAGTGACGTCACAGAGCTGGTTCGCCCTCATTGGGTGAACCGCTCACGTGACCACCCTATCGCGCGAAAAATCAGTTTTGACTGATTTCACGCGCATCGCGCGCCCCCTCCCGCTTCCACCTGCACGCTGTATAGATGCGATCACTGCCTTTAGGCAGTCTGATCGCTCGCGTCCGCGCGGTCTGCCCCTGTATGGACGCAGCCTGAGGGAGGGAGACAGAATGAGGGATCGGAATAGAATGAGGGTGGAGGGAGTGAAGTAGAGAGAGAGTGGGGAGAGAGAATGAGACAAGGGGAGAGAGAATGAGGGAGGGGGAGAGAGAATGAGGGAGGGGGAGGGAGAATGAGGGAGGGGGAGGGAGAATGAGGGAGGGGAAGAAAGAATGAAGCAGGGGGAAAGAGAATGTGGGAGGGGGGGAGATAATGAGGGAGCGGGGGTAGAATGAAGGAGAGCGGGGGAATGTATATGAATGTTAGAAAAAATCTATTAGGTATAACATTCTTCAGTTAGATAGAGGGGGGAGGGCGCGAGGCGTAAAGTTCGCCTAGGGAATCGAATACCCTTGCACCGGCGCTGCCCTCTCCTGTAATCATGATCTCTTTTCTCTTCCAGTGTTTACTGTACCCACTTTCCTTGTTAATCTAAAAAAAAGTATAAATAGTGTCAACAGTAGCAAAAGTCTCCCAATAGCAAAATTAGGGTCAAATTAGTACAAAAATCATACAGCAGATATACTAAAGGATTAAATGCCATTGCCTTCAAAGGGATTGAGGGGGGGGGGGGGGGGGGGTTCTAATTAATGATTATCTGAAAGATTAAATCTGATTTGGGTTCAAACATACAGTACAGTTATGTCCCACATATTGCACAAATTAACAACAGTACATTTCAATAACAAAACTAATAGTACAAGTAATAATATCAATAATCACCACCACCATTATTATTAACATTACTTTCATTATTGCTTTTTGACATTTATGCTTGATTATGCATATTAATCAGTAGGTAGTACGTATTGATGGCAAAATATTAGGCCTGTAAAGAACATGCATTGTAGGGAGTATAAAAAGCTGTACAAGGATTTAGTGTATTATTATTTTAGGCCGTGGTTAGAGGTTGTACACAGAAAACATTTATAGGGCCCTGTTAAATATAGCATTGGGGGCATGTGGTTTAATTTATGCCAAGTGGAAGAACTCACAGAAAAGGGAAAACAGAAGCAGAATCCACCACACTCTGCTGTAAAAAGCTTATTTATTGACACATCACCACCACCACATCCAAAATGAGACATGATTCCAGGAATCGCGTGGGTATGTTGATAAATCCCAGCCTATGTTCCGATATAAGAGAAACCAAAGAACAGACTACATCCCGTAAACCATGAAACACTAACAACAGGATTACTGTATCTCCTAGCACAAAAAGAATGGAATCCAGAGAGAGTTTAGTAGTGACCGAAGAGAGAACCTGGAAATTGGATGGGAGGAGAGTATTGTACGTACACAGGGATCAATTACCAAAGTCTCCTAGGATAAAAAAGCAGGGCAAAAACACTGCACCAGATTTATCAGTCCTGTAAATCCTATTGGTGTCATTGAGAATGTCTTTCTTTACAAATCTGGTGCAGATGAGTCCCCCCAGTTTTGCAGCAACGAGGCATTGATAAGTAACCCCCTACCACTGAGTTTGCAGAATTAAACAATGAGATTCAAACAGTGTCAGTCAGCAACCAAAGCTATGAGCAAACTGTTCCATTAACTTGTTCTGTATCCGAGAAATCTATCTGCACGCAGGAACACATATCAAAAGTTGCTCCAGATTTTATCAGAATGACACAATAACAGACGTCAAATAATTGATTTTCTTTGCAAGTTTTCTTAAATGTATAAATTCCATTACAATATTGGAAGCTGTCCAAGGGTTCTCCATTGCAGGGTCCTCTCAGGGACGTTGTATAATGCATATTGTTACTTTCTCAAAGAGATTAAAATGTGCATTCTGTGAAACTAAAGACCACATGTAGAACATCTTTCTGCTTTAGATTCACTTCAAATTGAATATGTTTCAAACTTTTTTACATGTTAGAAACCAGGCACCAAAGCTGTAATCAATGATTATGCCCGAGATTCCCTCCTGAATTGTACTACTTTTTTCCCTGTGTTGTTTGAGTATTCATTTACACAAACATACAGAGACTAGAACTGTTGTTCGAAAAGGTATTGGAAAGTAAGAGGACGTCATGATTACAGATTTCTTACATGTGTAGCGCACTTTCCCCCACCCTATGGGAGATATGGCGGCTACCGTGTGTGTGGTGCTTTACCTGTGGCTCACAGGAGGCCTGAACCTCCGCCGCTGGGAGCCTGGGGTGTACCTGATTTGTCTGGTGACAGCACCTCCACATGCAAGGAATCTCAACGGGTGGGATAAGCCCCTTACAGGAACAATACCAATAATACACACATTCAAGTATACACTAACAACCTTTACTGAACACAATAATATCGGTACCCTGTACCACACAGTAATATAGGCCCCAACCTGATACCACCAGTGAGTGTCCCCAAAGTACATTGGGTGCCAGGCACCAATACCCTGATGTCCCTTTTCCCAATGTCAAAGCCCACCCAAAGGTCAGGAGATCGCGCTATCCCATGAAGTGTTGATGCTCCAGCACCCGGGTGATGCAGATTAACACAGAGAATCCGTCTGATCCGACGTGGTCATCCACGATGGTGCCAGCCTCTGCGTGGGGTGAATTCCGGGGTGGATAATATCACCTTGCAGTCTCTCACAGAGAGGTATAGTTTGGTGAAGGAATGGTGCTCAAAGGTGCTTTGGTCCGTGTATATTAAGTGGAAGGGAGCACAGACTGGGTATTATCTATTCAGACTATCACAGTACTAAACCTAAAGAGGGGCTCTAGGGTACCCTGAAGGTGGGGGTAGGTTGCCCAGAGACACCCGCCCCTCCTCATTGGGTTGCCCCCAGGTAAATGAACTCACGATACTTTTGTCCCCCACTGGCTCCCTTCCAAAAGCATGCTGCTGTATCCAGGTAAGGAGTCCAAAATGCAAAGAGTGTGCAGCGCACAGCAATAAGTGAGGGAGCAGGTCTGGCAAAGGAAATCCTTTATTGAGAAGTCATAAAAAGGAGGGCTTCAACCCTTCTACGCGTTTCGTGCTAGTGCACTTTATCAAGAAGTGCCATACACGGTATACAAAACATTTAAATACAGCTGACTGCCGTTTTTTGGCGCCAAAACAATGACGTCACAGATCCATATTAACCAATAAACATCGCTCCTCCCGCGCATGCGCCTCGCGACTGAGTTCAGGAGGAGTCCCTACCACATATCAAGGCAATTCACAGTCCCAAAGGTTCACGCCCAAAGACGCTCTCCCGGATGCTATGACAGAGCCCTGCCTGCGATCAGAGACACTCCTTCGTCTCTTCAGCCAAAAAACGGCAGTCAGCTGTATTTAAATGTTTGGTATACCGTGTATGGCACTTCTTGATAAAGTGCACTAGCACGAAACGCGTAGAAGGGTTGCAGCCCTCCTTTTTATGACTTCTCAATAAAGGATTTCATTTGCCAGACCTGCTCCCTCACTTATTGCTCTGCGCTGCACACTCTTTGCATTTTGGACTTCTCACAGAGAGGTAGTCTGGTCCCAGACCACAGGCTGCAATCTCCGTGCGGCGTTTTCACTGTGTCCCTGACACTAGACAGTAATTGAGGAAGCATCCCTATCTAAGGGGGCCCTCCCTGAAGCAACCACAAACTATGGTGAGTCAGGGCCTAAATGGGGTCTATGGCCTAGTGCAGGGGTCTAGTGACTCCCTGAACCTACACCCTTACCCACTGGTGTCCCAGCTCCGACTGGCATGGTCCCAGATGCGCCAAATGTATCAATTCCTCGGCCAGTGGAAAGCTGCAGCCCTATTGGCTGTGTAACGTCCCATGGAGTACTTCCCAGAGGCATCTGGGGGTTGAAGTCACTTGCAGAGCTCCGTTGGCTTTGGCCGCCGCTTCCTTTACATCACTGCGCATACGCGCGCATCGATAACGGCTGCCGCAACCTAGTGTTACTGCGCAAGTGCAAATCAGCAATGCGCATGCGCGACTTTAAAGATGGCGGCCTCCACTAACCGGGTGTGCCGCGGAGCTCCTGTCGACATGCTCACCGCTCCAGCCCCCACCGCAACTTCCCCCCTGCATCGGAGGTAAGGGGAAGGAAAAGGGAACCCAGGGGGGGGACCAAGCTACACATGTAACTAGTTGCACCTCTTTTTCCCGTAACCGCTGTGGTCACAGTTGACCAGAATAGTGCCTGGGTCAGGTGTACTCATGTGTTAGCTTTTAGAGACAAGAAATAAATGAATACTGTATAACTTCCCTCTTGACGTTTGCATTCAAGCTCTTTATTAAAATGGGGCTTAATCAAACCACTTAAAAACATTGCTTCTTCTAGTCATACAGTACGTGCAGCTCAAGGAACCCAGCTCAGTGCAACAAAGGCAGTGCTTAATCATAAGTGATAATATAGGATGGCAAAAAGATGGGAATATTCTTAAAAACGTGGTCAGATAATGTAACTGTTAGGTAAAATAGGTGTTTGTTTACTTGGTTGGTCAACTCAGGCCATTGCAATTTACTTTTCTATTTAGACTCCTATTATGCTGCAGTTGATATAATATTAATATTAAATTATGATAATTTCACAAGAGACAGAAAACGTTGCATGCCAGCTTGCACCTGCTTCTAGTTGGGTTATTTCATCAGAATGTGTCCACAATATATTGTATGCTCCAAATCCTGAGAGGGTGATTAAACAGGGACCAATTTAATTACATGCTGAAGTAAATACTACAGTACAAGTAAAGTTACTGCATATTTCTACACAGTATGTGGCTTACCTTTTCTAATTGCTCTCTAGTGCCAGCTCTGCATTTAATTAATCTAAGCTACAGTATCACTAAACAGAGGTAGAAAATAATTAACCAGCAACCTAGAGGACAGTGTACATTTCCAGCACTATACTATTAGACCATTAAGTAATCTGTTTATTTCCTACATTTACCCTAACGTGTTTCATTTATTTCTCCTGTTAGTTAAATCAACAATGCCGCTTACTTGGCAACTAAGTTGCTGCTGAGTACCTTGGGGGATGCCAAAGTGACGTTATGTCATGAAACACGTCCGGGTGAGTGACACGAGTAAGGACCATCCTCCCTCACCATCTTGGCATCTGTGGTGTGCTACCAGCCAGATCAGAAGTACTGTAAACTCTAATACATTTTTTTCACACATTCAGTGATTGAGTTAAAGAGATGGAAATGAAATACTGTGACCTCAACCCTAAAACTTATTGGATTTTTAAATATCAGATAACATTCTGTAGACTTTGGTGGGAATATGCTAGTCCACCGCTAGTGTGTTTCTACTGTATATGTAGTATGGAATATGCTATAGGGCAGTGTTTCTCAACAGGGGTGTCAGGGTATCCTGGTGTGCCGCAACCTTCTGCCAAAGGTGCTGCGGCCCCCAAAGGAAACACTCTGTTGCCTGCTTAGCAGGTGCGTCCCGTGCTGTCTGGTGACTAAGGCACGCATGGCGCGAACAAAAGGCTGTACCACTATAAGGCATGCCATAGAGTCACTCGCGATTTTGGAGGAGACAAATCATTTTGATTTGGTCGCATGATGGCCAAGTCACGTGCACAGTGCAGCAAATGAGGGTGAACTGCTTACGTGATGTCACAGCCACGCCTCCCCATTGCTGTTTCTCACAGGCCACAAATCGCTCGGCTGACAGGCGCGCACGACACCATGTGCTCCGTCGCGCGTGCGCCTACTATATCAGCAGCCTAATAGGCTGCAAGCCACCTCTCCTCTTTCAGGACAGCACAGAATAGGGAGAGGAATGGTGGACTGCACATTCCCCTCTTCCAGACATCACATTATACACCCATTCAGCAGCTGACATGTTGTGATGTTCTAGCCTGCAGTACCCATGCTTCTCCACCGGGACTGCTGCTGCTCTGCTAACTCTCTCAATGAACATTCCAGACCCTGAAACCTGACACCTCTGCACCTGTGCTCTACCTCTCAGCCTGCATATATAAACTTCCCCTTCCTGTCTGTAAGTGCCTTTTTATACTTGTTCCTCCAACTTGTGCTTGGTACCTGTGTTTGCTGCTGCTATTGCTGTTGTCCAATTTCTGTCTCCTCGCTGCCGACCTCTGCTTGTGACCTCGACCACGCTATCTGCTGCTTGCCCCCGACCTCTGTTTGTGACCTTAACCATGCTATCTGCCGCCTGCCTCTGACTGCTGCTTGTGACCCCGACCACGCTATCTGCCACCTGCCTCCTTCCTTTGCATGTGACCTTGACCACGCTATCTGCAAAAACAGGACCTACCATGGATTCCGCCGGAACAGACCTGACCCAGGCTCGGACGATTAATGACATGCAACGTACCATGGTTGGCTTCCAAGAACATCAAGGACATGTTTTCAACCATCTTGGTTGCGTGGAAGAACATGGTGCCCGCTGGGAAGAACGTGTCATCCTCTTGTAAGAACGAGCTGCCTCCGCAGAAGCTGAACTATGTGAACTGCGTGCAGCTCTAATCGCTGCGTCTGTTCAAAATATAGTGCCCCTGTAAACAGGGCCATCTTAACGTATGGGCACGATGGGCAGTTGCCTGGGGGCCCCACAGCAGAGGGGGACACCACGCGCCCGGCAGATGCGTGCCCACCAATGCTTAAAGCTTTCCCCCCTCGCCCGGAACCCCGGCTCGCTCTTACTTCGGGTTGCCAGGTGTCCGGTGTTTGAGAGATAGTACTGGACATGGGATAGAGCAGGTCTGCTGCTGCAAGGGGGCTGGGCAGCTTCTGATTGGTTGCTGCAGTGTAATTCAGCCAATCGGGAGGTGGCAGGAGTCTGGGGGGTGGGGCCAAAGAGCGGAGGAAAAGCATGCAGCAGTGAGGTGAGGCTGTGTGTGTGTCTCAGTGTGTGCGTGTGTCTCAGTGTCCTGTCTGTGTGTCTCAGTGTGTCTGTCTATCTGTGTCCTGTCAGTGTGTGTTTGTCTATCTGTGTCCTGTGTGTGTGTGTATCTCAGTGTGTGTGTATCTCAGTGTGTGTGTATCTCAGTATGTGGGTGTCTCAGTATGTGTCTCAGTGTGTGTGTATCTCAGTGCGTCTCAGTGTCCTGCCTGTGTTTGTGTCTCAGTGTGTGTCTGTCTATCTGTGTGTGTGTGTGTGTTTATATATGTGTGTATCTGTGTGTGAGTGTATGTGTGTCTCAGTGTGTCTGTCTTTCTGTCTGTGTCCTGTGTCCTGCCTGTATATGTTTGGGCCTCAGTGTGTGTGTGTGTTTGAGTGAGTGTGTGAGTGAGTGAGTGAATGTCTGTGTGTGTGTGTGTGTGTGTGTGTGTGTGTGTGTGTGTGTGTGTGTGTGTGTGGTGACAGACAGTACATACAGTACTGGTAACTTTGTTTAATTGCTTACTCACCCTCACTTTTCTTTTACTATACTAACAATCTTCCCATTTTCAAGATCTATTAAAAATAACCACCATTGTAAATTCTCAGAAAGGCTCCATAACTCAGCTCTCATCACAGCAGCATTGCAATCTCTGCAGCACTCTTACTTACAGATCACCCCCAAGAAGGCAGAGCAGGTTACTTATTCAATGGCATGATTCAATATGCAATTTAATGCTGGATTTTGAAATTTGAAAGCTACGGTATTGATAATGACAGGGAGGGGGGGGGGGTGAGAGGGTGAAGGGATGGGGGGTGAGAGGATGAAGGGATGGGGGGTGAGAGGAAGAAGGCATGGGGGGTGAGAGGATGAAGGGATGGGGGTAACAGAGGATGAAGGGAGGGGGTGAGAGAGGATGAAGGGAGGGGGTATGGGGGGATGAGAGAGGATGAAGGGAGGGGGTGAGAGGACAAAGGGGGAGTGAGAGGACAAAGGGGGGTGGGAGGGTGAGAGGACAAGGGGGGTGAAAGGACAAGGGGGGAGAGAGAGGGAGGGAGAGAGAGAGGATAAGGAGGGGGTGCAACAATCTTGGAATTTGTGGGAGGAGCAGTTAGATCAGTCTTGCTCGCCATGTACAGTATGACTGCAGGTCAGTTATTTATAAATGATCTGACCATTACGTCATTTGTTCTAAATTTCACTCCCAAGCATGCACCAATTTGAACCAATTTGCACTATTTCATATTCTATTCCTATTTCAAATTGGTGAATACTTGGAGTGAAATTTAGAACAGATGACATAAACAGTCAGGTCATTTATAAATAACATTCTTCCCCACCAACGATTCTCGCGTGCGTTGCACCTTTCACCATTGTGTCCAGTATTTTTGGACAAGCCACCTGGCAACCCTACTCGCTCTCCCCCCGCCCGGCACCCCGGCTCCGCTCGCTCTCTCCCTGCCCGGCACCCCGGCTCTGCTCGCTCTCCGCCCGCCCGGCACCCCTGTCACAACCGCTCGCAGCCTAGCAGTGCAGCACTTCCGGTGCCTGCTGCTGTTAGTGAGCGCGTGGGAGGCTGGGAGCGACAGTGTAGGCAGGGCCTCGTGCACTGCTTTGCCCGGGGGGGCCCTAATGTTGTTAAGATGGCCCTGCCTGTAAACCACGCCCGTGTACACCTTCCGGAATTTTTTTGGGGGAAAAAACAATCTTTCTGGGATTTTCTTAATCAATGCAGATTTCTGTTTACACTCCAGCCCACCATCTATAATACCAAAGAAACCAAGTTTGGACTGATCATCACCCTGCTCAAGGATGAGGCCCTTGCTTGGGTCTCTCCTCTTTTAGAACAGGATAGCCCACTATTAAGGGATCTGGAGGGATTTATCGAAGCCATGAGTCTGATTTTTGATGACCCAAACCGTGGTGCAACCGCTGAAGCAACTTTAAACAACCTTCGTCAAGGAAGACGCTTGGCAGCTGAGTACGACGCCGAATTCCGCAGATGGATTACCGATACTGAGTGGAATGAGGCCACTCAGAGATATCATTTTCGACAGGGTCTCTCCAAGCAAATCAAAGACGAACTAGCCCGGGTGATGCCTCCAGAGGGAATTGAGGAATTTTGTCCATTTATGCATTCAAATCGATCGAAGGCTTACGGAAAGACGATTGGAGAGACGGGTTCATGCCAAGCAATCCCGGGATTAGAGATGTAAGCACCCCAAGACGTTCCAGGGAGACTGAGGAGGAACCGATGCAAGTAAACAGATTGCGGGGATCTATTTCAACTGGAGAAAGGAATAGACACCAAACAGAAGATATCTGTTTGTATTGCGGAAATGATGGACACTATCTTGCCGATTGCCCAAATAAGCTCAGGCGGTCTTCTTCCCAGAGCCCTAGGAGAAATCAGCTGCATGCTATTTCAAAGTCTGTTTTCTCTGCTTCTCAAAATAAGGGTAACCGTCCTTCTCTACATCAATACCTCCTGGTCCCTATTATAATCGAGGAAGGGAGACATCATTTTTCAACCACAGTGATGGTCGATTCAGGGGCGGCAGGGAATTTTATGGATATAGAATTCGCCAAGAGCTATTCGGTACATTTCATAGCCAAGGAATCGCCAGAAAGGATAGAAGTCGTTGACGGTTCTCCTTTGAGCTCTGGACCTGTTACCCATGAAACAAGTAATCTAACACTAATCATAGAGCCCAATCATCAGGAGAAGATTTCACTTAGTCGTATTCCTTCACCTTTGTTTCCAGTGATCCTGGGAATTCTATGGCTCATGATCTACAACCCGCTAATTGACTGTAAGACCAAGACACTCACATTTCCCTCAGAGCACTGCCAGCTAGTCTGCCTACCTAAAACATCTATACCAGAGTGTGTGGGAATACATAAGATTTACTCGTCCAAAGAAAATCTACTGCCAACTCCATATTCTGAGTTTTTGAATGTGTGTGATAAGAAGAACACGGATACGCATCCCCCACATCGTTCTTATGACTGCCCCATTGAATTTTTACTGGGTGCTGCTATTCCTGTCGGAAGAATTTATTCCCTCTCAGAACCAGAATTGAAGGTCCTCAATGACTACCTGCAGGAGAACCTGTGAAAGGGTTTATTCTGACTCTCTATTTCCCCAGCAGGTGCTGCTCTCTTCTTCGTGGGAAAGAAAGATGGTCGCTATGTCCCTGCATTGACTATCGAGAACTAAATAAAATCACATTTAAGAATAAGTATTCGTTACCTCTGATTCCTGAACTATTGGAAAAAATTCGGTCAGCCCAGATCTTTACCAAATTAGATCTCCAAGGAGCGTATCATGTGGTCCGCATCCGACCTGGTGACGAGTGGAAGACAGCCTTCCGAACCTGTTATGGGCACTATGAATATCTGGTGATGCCTTTTGGACTCTGTGTTTGCTGCTGCTATTACTGTTGTCCTATTTCTGTCTCCTCGCTGCCGACCTCTGCTTGTGACCTTGACCACGCTATCTGCCGCCTGCCTCCGACCTCTGCTTGTGACCTCGACCCCGCTATCTGCCTTCGACCTTTGCTTGTGACCACGACCACGCCATCTGTCACCTGCCTCCGACCTCTGCTTGTGACCCCGACTACTGTCCCTGCTGTTCCTGCCACTGGGATCCACTCCAGCCATAGTTCAACCCCTGACACATGTTTTAGGTGTTTGGGAATGTGGAAGAGAAAGGGGAGGGAGAGGGCTTTTGTTTGGGAAGGGTTGTGTGATGAGGGGAGGGGGAATGTACAGTGTGTGGTTTGAATAAAGAAGGGCAGATGAGTTATGCATGTAAGAGTGGGAGGCTGTGGGTGGTGTGCATAAGATGAGGAGCCTGTGAGAAAGGAAGGAATGAGTGGACTGTATGAGTGGGGTAAGGAGGAAGATGGATGGGGTGTGAGTGTATGGAATATGAGAGAAGTGGGGTGAATGTGGAATGTGTGATTGGGAAAGGAGATGAGTGTGATATGAGAGAAGAGGTGAATGTGGAGTTTGTTGAGAACAAGGTTAAATATGAAGTGTGAGAAAGGGGATGAATTGGAATGTGTAAAAAGGGGTCAGTGTGGTGGGCTGTGTGTGTGTGAGAAGGGGGTGAGTGTAATTCCTGTGAGCGAGAGGGGCTAAGTAAAGTCGGATAAGCAGGGGTGCCTCAAATGTTAAAAATCCTTCTGGGGTGCCCCATCTAAAAAAATGTTGAGAGCCACTGTGCTATAGTGTTGTGTTTCTGTCACCAGAATAAAAATATTAACCTTTCAATTGCCTTGCTCCCTGAAGTACAAATACTACAGCGGAAAGGAAAATACACCAATCAAAGTTTCTTCCCTGCACTGGATGTAATTGTGCTAATTTTAATTCACTGTGCCTGAGGATACCATGGCTACTTAGGTGGAGAAGAGACATACGCTCATCAGGAGTTTAGGTGCTTATTTTAGTAGCTTCGACTTTGTCATTGTGAAATCGAATGTGTGTGAATGTTCATACAGTAAGTTGTGATATGAAATTTGTGAAAAAATCCAACATCGTTATGTATAAATAGTGTGTGAATAATCAAATTGACTCCATAAGTGTCCAGTGTGCTGTGTTAATGTCCATAATAAGACAGTTCATGCACAAAATGACACAAGGGAGATAGGGACCTAATGGTGTCCACCTGACAACCCCAATGAATGACCCTTGATACTTTCCTCCCAGGGAATTAATGTATAATACAATCAATGGAATGGAATGGGGACAAATCACTGGTGCACTCGGGATGGACACTACGAGTACATGGTAATGCCTTTCGGACTCTGCAATGCCCCCGCAGTGTTTCAGGATTTTGTCAATGATATCTTCTGGGACCTTCTCGATCAGTACGTAATTGTTTACTTTTATGACATCCTGATATTTTCTAAAACAGTACATGAACATCCGGGGCACGTTAAGCAGGTCCTCCAAAGATTACGAGAGAATCATCTCTTTGCCAAATTTGAAAAATGCCAATTTCACCAGACAACGACTTCTCTCTTAGGATACATCATTTCCAATACTGGACTCGCCATGGATCTGCCAAGGTGAAAGTGGTGATAGATTGGCCTTGCCCCATGTCTCTCAAAGCTGTACAAAGGTTTCTGGGCAAACTATTATCGGAGATTTATTCAGAACTTCTCCTTAGTAGTAGCACCAATTACGGCCTTAACCCCAAAAAAGTGCCAACCCAGCGCTCTGGCCTCCGGAAGCTACTAGTGCATTTGAAAGGCTGAAGAAAGTCTTTGTCTCAGCACCTATCCTAGTGCACCCAGATCCAGGACTGCCCTTCACGCTCAAGGTGGACGCCTCTGAGGTTGGAGCCAAAGCGGTGCTGTCCCAGAGGAAGAACCCTCAAGCCAAACTTCATCCTTGAGCCTTCTTTTCAAAGAAATTTCCCCACGCTGAACAGAATTGCGATGTGGGAAATCGTGAACTTCTGGCAATTTAAATGGCTTTAGAGGAGTGGAGACACTTACTTGATGGCACAGAAAGTCCCGTAACCATCCTGACCGACCATAAGAATCTATTATATATTGAGGGTGCGCGTCGCTTGGTGTCACGTCAGACACGTTGGTCTTTATTTTTCTTTTGATTCAACTTCGTCATTTCATACAATCCCGGCTCTAGAATATAAAGGCAGACGTTCTCTCCCGAGAATTCCTGGTGGAGGATAAGATGGAGGATAGCCAGGAGACTATACTTCCCCGGCCTGTATTCTTTCAGCCAACACCTTTGACGCCTTACACAACATCACAAAGGCTCAAGTTCTTGTTCCAGAGGGTCTCAAGGTTCCAGAGGGATGCTTATTTATGCCATCTACTTTTCACAGGGAGGCAATGGAATGGGGTCATGCATCTAAAACTGCCGGTCATCCAGGTACAAGGAGGACGATCGACCTTTTGAAGTTTACTTTTTGGTGGCCAGGTATGCGCAAGGATATTAAGAACTTCGTCTCGGCATGTGCCACTTGCACTCAGAACAAGACGCCTCGCAATAGACCATCGGGCCTTCTTCAACCCCTTCTGATTCTGGATCGTCCATTGACTCACCTTTCCATGGACTTCATTGTGGGGCTGCCTAGCTCTAAAGGAATGGATACTATTTTGGTGGTTGTCGACTGCTTCTCCAAACAGGCACACTTTGTCCCACTCACAGGCAGACCCAGCGCTCCCAGACTGTCTGAAGTGTTCTTCAGGGATATCTTTTGCCTTCACAGAACACCAAGTTATCGTCTCTGACCGAGGTTCTCAGTTTATTTCTACTTCTGACAACAACTAGGCATCGTCCTTCACTTTTCCTCTGGATATCATCCGCAAACCAATGGCCAAACAGAATGGACCAATCAATCCCTCGAGCAGTTCATTCGCTGTTTCATTTCGGACACTCAGGACAATTGGATGGATCTTCTGCCATGGGCGGAATTCTCCCATAACTATTTAAGAAATGAATCCACTCAACATTCCCCCTTCTTCACCAACTATGGGTTTTATCCTTCTGCGCTTTCGACCACTGTTCTCAGTTCTGGAGTTCCCGCGGCAGAGAACAGGATTCGATACCTCCAGGAGTCCTGGGATAAAATTCAGGAAAACCTTAAAAACGTCATCTCTGCACACAAAAAAGCAAGCAGACCGTCGTCAGGTGACTCCCACTTACACACCAGGTCAAAAGGTTTGGCATTCCACAAAGAACATCCGCCTGAAGGTATCCTCTCTAAAATTAGCACCAAGGTTTATTGGACCTTTCGTCATCACGGAAAAGGTCAATACAGTCGCCTATCGCTTGAAGCTGCCAGCGTCTATGAAGATCCCGTCAGTGTTTTACATGTCCCTGTTGAAACCTTTCATTCAGGATCCCCACTCACCCACTCCAGGTTCACATCCTTAACCTATCCTAGTAGAAGAGCAGCAAGAATTTGAGGTCCAGGCTATCCTCGATTCCAGAATCTCAAGGGGAAGAACCCAGTACCTAGTGCATTGGAAAGGCTTCAGCCCTGAGCAGCGAGAATGGATTCCCCGGGAACAAGTACACGCCTCAAGGCTTATCCGGGCCTTTCACCTTAAGAACCCTTCCAGACCATCCCTGGGTCACCCGGAGGTCGCCCCCGAAAGGGAGGGAGGGGTATTGTGAAGACTGGACCTTGGTCCCGCACCTGTGATCCATTGGGTTACGCCCCTTGTGTGTGCACTGTGCGCGAGCGCCGCAATACTCCTGACGACACAGGACCTAGGCTCTGCCCTGCACCGCCTTCTGCGATGCAACGGAGGACAGTCCTGTCTCCAATACACGGCGGCGCCGTATTTCCAGAAGTACACGAGGGGTTAATGCTGTCAACTAATCCTCACCTGCACTTTCCCCCACCCCTGCCTATCTGTGGACTGAATATGTCTAATGGGCGGTTCTCTTTCGTTACCTTGCAGCTGTGTGCTGCCTTTATCATTGGCTGCCTGCCATTTAAGTCCTGAGTTAGTCTTCCCACAAACTGGCTGTGCATAAACTACTGTTTATGTACCGTGCTTGCTTCAAGCTGCTCGCTGCTGTGCCATTGCCTTGTCTTGATCTCTTCGTTTTGACCCCAGCTCGTGCCCGGACCTTTATATTCTCGTACCCCTGGACCTTGGCTCGTTACTGGACTCCCACGCTCTCCTCTCCTCGATCATGGCTACAGATTACGACTACTCTTCTCTCTCCAACCCCTGACTACGGCAAGTACCTGTCAGGAATCGGCGTTCTCCACGCTCCTCACACAGAGCACTCCCTCCCCGCAGGGAGCCCCTGGACACACAAAACAATCCTGCCTTACCGGCCTCCACGGCTCCCCGCCCCTGCCGCCGTCATGGGATCACTCCCCTTGGCAATTCCTCTGTACAGCGCCGCCCACGCCCTCCTGCACGCACACCTGCACCATCCACTGGCTCGGTTCACGCGCGTACACGAGTTACGGAGCACGCTCAGTCTGCACACTCTTCTTCCCGTCCCCCGGACCTCAGGCTCCGCCCCCGCACACTGCACGAACATACTCAGGTTACCAACAAGACTCACCTGGCCTGTTATGCCTGCACCAATCTGCAGTGTCTCCCCGTAGCTCTTCCTGTCCCGCCTCCGTTCCTAATTGGACCTTCCTGCTTTATCTAGCTCCTCTCTGCTCTCAGTCTTTGCTCGACATAGTCTCTGTATGGAAGTACTTCTGGATTCTCTCAGTGTTTTCACAGGTTCTGACGCGGGTTGTACGACTACCCCCTCTGGCTCTCGATCTCGGCACTCCTTGGACAACGCTCACTCTGGTAACCCCTTGAACACGGCTTGGACTACGACCTGTCTCCACTCTCCACTCCCTGACCTCGGCAAGGCATTCACCACTTTATCTCTACAACCGGTACCGGCAAATATTGTCTACCTTACTACACCTGGCCTGGCAATGCTTCATACCACACTCCGGACACGCTCCCTTTGCTGCGGGTGCGTGTATTACCACTTCCCCCTTCAGCTCAGGGGACGGGTCTGGTCTGCGGGCAGCACCGGCGTAACAGTACCTTGATCTACCCAAACTCTCGTACCCTGACCCGGCTACACGACCCTGACTCTGCAATCCGGACCTGGTCTCGTGGTTGTAGGTCAGTGGTTATCTGTATCCCCACCTCAGCCGCTCGGTCTAAGTCCTGTTTGTGGTGAGCACCGTTACATGGGCACCACTCCATAAAAAAGACATTATGGAACTAGAAAAAGTGCAGAGAAGAGTCACCAAATTAATAAAGGGGATGGATAATCTGATTTATGAGGAGAGACTAGCTAAATTACATTTGCTTACATTAGAAAAGAGGTGTCTAAGAAGGGATATGATAACTATATAGAAGTATATTCAGGGACAATACAAGGAGCTTTCAAAAGAACTATTCATCCCCAGGGCAGGACAAACGACACGTGGTCATCCTCGAAGGTTGGAGGAAAGAAGATTTCACCAGCAATAAAGGAAAAGTTTCTTTATAGTAAGGGTAGTTAAAATGTGGAATTCCTTACCCATGGAGACTGTGATGGCAGATACAGTAGATATCTTAAAAAAAAGGATGGACATCTTTTTAGAAAGGAAAGGCATACAGGTATATACCATATAAGTAAACATGGGAAGGATGTTGATCCAGGGAGTAATCTGATTATCATGATTTGGAGTCCTCTGGATCAATATACTATAAGTACAAATATATGGTAAAGTATCTGTTGTCTAAATTTAGCATAGGTTGAACTTGATGGGCGTATGTCTTTTTTCACCATCATCTACTATGTAACATCCTCTAAAACACAAAGGAGATCTTTCCTTACTGATAGTGTGTAGCCTAACCAGGGTTAGATACCATCTGAATAGCACTTCATACGAACCTATATCAATTGAGTAGACAGCACTCACCAAGAGCAAAGTAATGAAAATGCAGGGTGCCAACGGAACCAGGAGGACCCAAATTCCCCCACAACTAATAGTCACAGTCTAAAGTACCAGCACTCACTGACTCTAAGAAAATATGATAATTTGGATTATGCCACAATGAAAAATAATTTAATATAAGCACAAGATAATATAGGAAGTAATGCGGTGCTAATGCATATACAAAGACAATCCAGTGGTGATTGGGGTGGACAATATAGGGAAAAGGGAGTGTGACAACATAAAGGCATAGAAAGTGGGGACAAAACACACAAGGGGGTAGGGTAATCAGGGGGGCAACGTTCGGGGGGACTCCCCTTCCTCAGGCCCGTTCCCTCAGGTCTTAAAAGACCATAAGGTACTTCCCTTCACCCTGACACCCCAATAACCAGAGCAGCACTCAAAGACCAATGCAATGTCAATAGAAAGCTCAAAACAAGCAAATCAAGTAACAGCCTAGAGTGCCTACCGCGTGGTTTGCCTACCCCACCCTACAAACTTAGACGACACAGTTTTTTGTGGAAGTAAAAATGGTCACAGCTTTATTGTTTAACAATACTACCAAATAACTGTCAGCCATAAACTTAGTCCTTTGTCGTCCCTATTCTCGGTATCTTCCGGCGGGAGGAGCCCTCCTCCCGCCCGCCCTATTCTACCGTCAACCCGGGAGACACACTCTCCGCCGTGATGGACACTCTCGCCCCTTACTCACGGCCCCGTCATCCGTTCACCCTGGGTCCCCCTTTTCATGGCCGTCTGGGCCTACCCGCATAGGATAGAGCCCAGCTACCTAAGATTGGTGCCAGGGGTACAGCGACCGACCGCCTGCGTCGGCGCCTCCAGCCCGCACGATCTTTTCAGGGGGACCGTTACCTGGCGGCCCATCCGCATTGGGTGGAGCCCCATTTCGGGTATTTACGGTGTCCCTACGATGACTGGCCTGACAGTTCCGCCACCCGGAGGACCCATTAAGGCCACTTACTGGGGACTCACCCCACACACCAAGCTGTGACCCTAAACCCTGGCTGCTGATCGCTTGCAAAGGCCTGCGCATGTTATCAATAAAAATATCCAGGCCCTCGTCTGTTAGGTGCACCCCGTCCTTCCTGTGCCAGCTGCGCCCCCTGTCTTCGAATTCCCCATGCTTCACCGTCAGCCCCCCACAAGAGAGGATGAAATTACGGATGTCTCTGTTAACTTCTCGCCTTGCCTTTTCTATGCCGACCCAACTGCGTGCCCCCCTCCATACCAGCCGGGGTATAATCTCCGACCAAATAATGACTGTGTCGCCCCAGAGGGCTTTAAGTCTGGCGCAGTCAGCGCGTATCTGGAGGATTAAGTCTAAAGACTTGGTGGCCGCCATGTCGTTCCCGCCCAGGTGGATCATTATCACGTGGGGCTTCCTGCCGTAAACTGCTAGCGCGCTTGTGATGGTCGGCACCAAATCTCTCCAGCACATTCCTCTCTTACCCAGCCATCGTATTTTCATGCTCTCTCGTGGGATTCCCAGCTGCAGACCCAGCGTGCTCGCCGCCCGCTCCCGGGCCCAGAACATGAAAGAATGACCGATCAGCCAGACTTCCCGCGCTGCGCCTGCATCGCCCACTGTGAAGACAGAAAACATGTTAGAAAACCGCCCGATCATCTAATTACCCCCTTGCTTGGACCTAATGTACCCTTTGTAGGCGTTTGACTTCCACCTCCCCAGTTCTTTAATCTGTGCTATAGGCAGCCCCCGCTCGGATGCTACCGTTGCCGCCCCAATCCGAAACGAGTGGGTCCCGAAATTGGTGGCATCTATGCCTCCTGTCTCCAGGCAACGCTTAAAGATCCTGTTGAACTGAAACTTGGTTAGGGGAGTTGAATCTTTATGTGACAGGAAAACCTCGCCCCCTTGCGGTCGCTGCCTGGCGTAGCGCTTTGCCGCCCTCACCGGGCACACCTTCCTATTCTCATGCCGTCTCAGGTGCACCCAGGCCCCTTTCCCTGCTTGGTCAGTTTTTGACCTGTGTATGCGGCATGCTACTGTCTCCTCCCCTATGATCACATTTCCCAGCAACAGGCCAGTGTCCCTGCTAGTTTTTGACGCTGCTACCAGTTCCCCTACTCTAAAGGCTCCAAAAAAGGCAAAAGTGAAAGCCGCTTTAAATAAATTTATTTCGAACGGTCCTGCGCATACTGACTCTGCTGCCTTGTTCAAGCTTTGTAACCTCTCCACTGTTACCGGCTCCCTCTTATCTCCCCGCTTGCGCTCCCCTCTGCCCCACCGGATCAGTATTCGCCTGAGGAGGAAATCCTTGGTGATGTCTGTCTGTCCCCCCAACTTCAGGAAAAAGGCGATACCCGCTAGCGTACCACCCGCCTTAGCCCGTGACATGCCCGCCCGCTTCTGAGTAAGTAAGAAATTGATTAGCTGATGGGTTCTGCTAACCTTACCACTCCCCTTGGAGGCCTTCCTGAAAGTGCGCCATTGCCGCCATGCGTTGTTATACGTCTTCCACGTGCGGGGGGCTAGCGATTGCTGCACCAAAGCCATCACTCCCTCTGCCCTAACTAGTACAGATAATTTGGGCAGGTCAAACCTCTTTCCTGCACGTCTGGGGCTGCCCGCCTAAATGCAGGTCAGTTAAAGCGGGATAGCGCGTCTGCGATTACATTAAGCTTCCCGGGGATGTGCTTTGCCTTAAAGTTTATGTTCCCCAGCATGCACTGCAGGACCAGCCTGCGCAACAACCTTATCACTGGTGGTGATGTAGCCGATAGGCCGTTCACTGCGTCCACTACCCCCAAATTGTCTGACCAGAATATTATATGCTTGTTAGCTAACTCCTTGCTCCATAACTCTACCGCTACTACAATGGGGAACAACTCCAGGAAAGCCATGTTCTTAGTTAGCCCCGTCTCCACCCAGTCAGCTGGCCATGGACCCACACACCACTCCCCTCTAAAGTATGCCCCGAACCCGTGCCCCCCCTGACGCATCAGTGAATAATTGCAGGGCGTCGCTGGTCTCGCCGTCCGTAACCCACAGCCTTCTCCCATTAAACTCCCTGAGAAAAACCCCCCATACCTCCAGGTCTGCCCTAAGCTCCTTGGTGATTCGGATATGGTGTTGGGGCTTTTTTACCCCCGCCGTGGCCTTTTCTAACCTGCGGTTAAATATCCTGCCCATGGGGATTACTCTGCAGGTGAAGTTTAGCAGACCCAGCAGTGACTGCATTTGTTTCAGGGTCACCTTCCTGGCCTCCCTGACCTGACCTAGGCTAGTTCTAAGCTTCCTGACCTTGTCTGCGGGTAAGCGTGATTCCCTCGCCAGCGTGTCAATCTCTATGCCGAGGAATGACAGGATTTCTGTTGGGCCCTCGGTTTTCGCCTCTGCTATGGGAACCCCCAATTCCTTTATGATCCCCTTAGTACTCTCCAGAAAACTGTTGCACTGCAGTGAACCCGGGGGACCCACCAGCAGGAAGTCATCCAGATAGTGCGCAACTGTGCTAGTCCCCGTCTTACTGACTATGCACCAGTGCAAGAAAGTACTAAACGCCTCAAAGTAGGCGCATGAAATGGCGCAACCCATGGGGAGACATTTATCGATGTAATACGCGCCCTCAAATTTACACCCTGTGAATCTGAAGCTGCTGGGGGCTAAAGGTAACAGCCAGAAGGCTGATTCTATGTCAATTTTTGCCAATAGTGCTCCCTCCCCACATGCTTTAATTATCCCTATGGCGGTGTCAAATGATTGGTATTGTACCCGGCATAGCTCCGGGTCTATAGCATCATTCACCGACCCCCCCCCTTGGGTATGACAGGTGTTGTATTAGCCTGAATTTGCCCAGGTCCTTTTTTGGCACTACACCCAGCGGGGAAATAATTAACTGGGCGATAGGGGGGGATGCGAATGGGCCCGCCATACGCCCCAATTTTATCTCTTTCTCTATTTTTCCTTTAACTATGTGTCTGTGTGTTGCAGCGGATTTTAAATTCCGGCTAACACCCCTAGCTTGTACCACCCCCCCACTGGTATGTGAAACCCCTTACTAAACCCCCCTTCAAGGAACCTTGCTTTTTCCCGGTCGGGGTACCCCCTTAACCAATAGTTTAGCCTGCTAAGGCTGACCGGTGTTGGGGCCTGTGTTAGGTGCCTCCCTTCCTCTAGACTGGCTGCGGTTGCCCCGGGCTTTGAAGCATTTCTTAATGGGGTGGCTACCCCCGCACTGGCTACACACATGCTTGTACTTGCAACTCTCCCCCCTTTTGCAGTATAGGTCGTTAAACGCCCAACATTCCCCTTTGCTGCCTCTGCTTGCTGAGTGACTCCCGGGCCGGCTGCCCGGCCCCTTGCGAAAGGGCGCGTTACCCCCTTGTTTCGTGTTTCCCACTAGCTTCATCCACAATTCCATGTCCATCTTCCCCAGACTCAACCGTGTATCCCCCTGCCACCTATGCCTGAACTGCTCGTCATAATCCCGCCACGCTGACCCCCCGTGTTCGTCATGTATGTTCTGTATCACACTCATGTATCTCAACACATTATGCAATTCCTTGGGATGTTTTGAAAGGAAACAGTCCCCAAACACAATGAAACCCATAACCCAGTTTGCGTTACTCCTCACTACCTGCCCTTTCTCGCCTGCCTCTCGCGCGCGTCTCCTCTCTGCTCGCCCCTTTACTGACAGCTTGAACATATCCACATACTTCCTGTTACATATGTCTCTCTGTGTTCTCCTGGGCAGGTGTGTGTACAGACCCTGACCTCACTGACCCCCCATCGCTAACATCACCATCAACATCATCCCCATTACTTTCCAATGCTGCATTTTCATGCTCACCTGATCCTGCGGCCTGTGCACCTGGGTGACCGGTCCTGGGTCGTTTGGCGGCTGCACGGCTCCGGTTGCTGCTTGCCGGATCGGCGACGCTCCCCAGCGCCAATGTCGCCGGTGCATCAACCGGGGGAGGTGCCCGGGACACTGGGAGGCACCCCGCAGCCGGGGGCAGCGGGGCCGCTGTTGATGGATCCAAGGCTGGTGCAGGCGCGCCAGGAGCGTCTGGCGCGGGTGCACCAGGCGCCGGGGCGTGGTGTGTGGGTGCTAGCGGCGCCGGTGGGTATGGTGTGTAGGGTGCAGGTGCATGCGGCGCAGGGGCGTAGTGTGTGTGATGTGCCGGTGCGTACGGGGGGCTTGGGACGCGTGGGCGTAAGGCGCGTAGGGGTAAGGCGCGTAGGGGTAAGGCGCGTAGGGGTAAGGCGCGTGGGGGTAAGGCGGCAGGAACGCCGGGGGTGGCTCTGCAGCGGTGGTGGGCTGGCTCGGCCCGGCCATGGGGGTGGTGGTTTGGTCCGCAGGGGGAGGGGGTGTTATGTATAGCGGGGGGGGGCGGTGCGCTGTGCAGCGGAAGGGGGGGGGTGGTATGAGCAGCAGAGGGGTGGTGTGCTGTGCAGAGGAAGGGGGGGGCAGGCAAGCACTGGGAGCATGGCTAACAGCTGCAGGGTGGGGGGTGGATGTTGGCTGGGAGGGGAGGGGGGGGGGTCATGGTAGGGGGAGCGGGGCCCAGAGCGGCAGGGAGGTGGTTAATGTCCTCTCCCATGAGGGGGGGGAGAGCAGCCCTCCCCTCCCCTCCCTGCTCTGCTGCGAGCAGGCACCGGAGCGAGGCTGGGGGGCGGAGCCAGCCTGCCGGGCTGCCTCTCTTCCTCTCCGGCTGAGAGAGGAGCTGGGAGGCGGCTGGGAGTGAGGCTGGGGGGCGGAGCTTGCCTGCCGGGCAGCCTGCTTCCTTTCCCCGGCTGGGAGAGGGCTGCGGCTGCTGCTGTGGTGCTCCCTGCTCGGGCCACTGCCTCCGTGGGGCCGCCGGGCGGGATGTCCTGCGGTCGCGTACAGGGGCCTGCTGCTTCTCTGCCTCGTGCTGGCTGGATCCATGTTGCGGTCGGGACACGGTCACAGGTACCTGCAGGGAGAGAAAAAACAAGATTAATGGACGCTGCCTACCCGCGACGGGTTTAAATAGCCCGCCCTCCTCCCCTCCCCTCCCCTTGCTGCGCGCGCAACTCCACGCTGCCTCGTGGTGCGGGGGAGGGGAGGGGGCAGCTAATCCCTGCAAACCCTGGAGGTCACGGTGGCCATTATGAGGGCGCCGGGCCCATTTTGGATCCTCTGCCCTTTTTACTGAGTATAACAGAGAAAGTATAAGCAAAGTAAATCAGACCATCAGGTTACATGACCATATATCTTTATGGTAGTAGTCTATTAAGTGTTCTGGTTGTGTACTAGTATATAACCTTCAGTCTTTATTAGGTAAAATGTATTAAGTGCGTGCGGTCCCAAAATTTGTATATTTATTAGGTGTCTGTCTCTATTGTCATGTGTCACCTATATAACTCGTGTGCAGATGTAATGAGGGTTTCTGTTGGTAAATAGTTTCTCACTTTCGTCCATTTGCACGCTCGCTTTCTCTCCCTCTCTTTTACTAGCTCTGTGTCTCCTGCGTCATCTACACGTACTGTAAATCTATTTATATATTTCTAACAATGTGTATATGTTATTATCTATCTGTCTATGTATATTATTATTGATCATCTATCTCTATTGCTACAGTAATCCTCAGTAGCATATTTCCCATTAGGCCCAGCAAAATTTTGGGCGGCATATGCGATCGGCCCTTGACGCCCGTGCATGTGTCAGCAGCGCTTGCCATCTGTGCATGCGTGATCGCCACTTGCGGCCCACGCATGCGCAGCCCACAAGTGTCAATCGCGCATGTGCTACCGGCAATGTGATGTCACATGGCGTCACTTTAACATGGATGCTCGGCGCTAGAGGATGGCGCCACCACGTAAGTGCCGAAGTGTGCCATTTTTTTATATCCAACACTAATCCCCTATCTGAGTTTTGTTATGTCCTTATTCTAACTACATATATGCTTTTCTACTTAACAGATTAACCATCTAACTATTGATTTATTCTATTTAAATTCTGTAATCCTTTCTTATTTGTAAGCTTCGCACTCTCAGTGTCTTTCATTCTTTCTTTCTCACACGCACACGGTTATACAGTTTTACTCTCACTGTCACTCAGTCTCTCCTGCTCTCTTTTTTTCATTTTATCAGCTTATAATGATTTACAATGATTTTCTCTTATTTTACTCCCTTTTATCAGTTTCCTGCTCCTGCTCTGTTCTGTCATGCCCTGTGCCTTCACTGTCTCCAACTGCTTTTATTTTTAAATCTCCCTGAGGGCTCCTTTGCATTCTATTGTTGCCGGGCAACCCTGGCTTGATCAGAATGGTCAGCTGACCACTGGCCTGGACATATGTGCCTACACCACACACACACACACACACGCACGCACGCACGCACGCACGCACGCACACACACACACACACACACACACACACACACACACACACACACACACACACACGTGGCTATAGGTTTGCCCTCCTCCTGGCAGTAATACCTGGGTAAGGGCAGGTATTCCTGGAGCAATCATGGGTTTTCCCCACTTCATGCAGTGCAGTGTGTCAGTGAAGGTAGTGTCATCAGGCCTTGTGTCCAATAGAGACACAGGGGTGGTGCCTACTGGAGCTTGCGTAATGTACTGCATTTACACTGGCGACACACTTTATTCGAGCTCGGCTAGTCCCACGAATTCGGGTATACCCGGGTGTATTGAGGTTTGTGACTGTTTTCTGCCCGAGTGCATTGGGTTATTTTCCAGGCAGGGATTGAAGCATTTTATTCCCGCTGGCTGCAATACTGCACAGTATATATATATATACTGCATTACAATTCATGAATTTATGCCATCTGGTAGACACGCGAAGCATTGCAGCCTATTAAATCCTAATCATTATCATTTAACAGATCAGCCGCCCGTCAGCCAGGCATGAACCATGGCTGGGAAGGCAAACGCAACGGGGCTTGTAAGAGGTGAGGAGCGGCGCATTCCAGGTATCTGCCAGGTACATACTGGGTATTTGCTCGAATAAAGTGTGTCGGTGCAGTAGTTCCTAAATTCCTAAGTAGACTAATTCCTATTTAGTCAGTTGGTCTCTACCTTGATTGAGACATGGTACCCGTGCAAAGCTGCCAGTGCTCTGGTAGGCTTGAGGCCCTCTCTTCGGGGAGTTTGGGGTAGACCCATACCTCCTATCCCACCAGGGGATAGGGGAAGAGCTAGAACCTCTCTCGTGCCCTTGGCTGGGAGTTGTGTTCAGGGACATCCTAAGGGGAAGACCTGCTGTGATATGGGCTGCTGAATAGAGAAGATATATAAAGAAGCTGCTGCATTTTACCTATACCTCCTGCCTGAGACTGAAGTATATTGGGAGGAGGGGAACGAGTTCTTTTGCAGATACTTCACCCCACATCACTGGGGGCTGCACAAGATGGAGGCGCTGCACCTGTAAGTAGAATTTGGGCACAACCGCAGAAGCCTGTCCTGGTATTCCCCTACAACATCATGCGGGAGACCCAGGGCCCCCTGTTACCAGCAGGTATGCACCAACCAGACCGATGTAACCAGAGCAGTATTTCCCTAGAGAGGCCCAAGATGAGATTGTGTGGGGGAAACAAGGTTACATATATATATAACACATGATTGTTATTATGTCCTGATATGTAAAACCATGGAATTCAAAGAGGGTGTACTTTCTTTTTCACATGACTGTATATATATATATATATATATATATATATATATATATATATATATATATATATATATATATATTCAGGGTTCGACAGACTAGGACAAAACCCACTCGCCCACCCCAAAAGTAACTCGCCCTCCCCCAAAAGTAACTCCCTCACCCCCCCCCATCACGACTCTTACCTGTGGTGGGGTGTGGCGGCATGGTGCGGCGATCTCTGTCTTCTCCCCAGCAAATTGTAATGTTTCCCCTGCAGGGGGAAGCGTCCCGTTGCCATGTCATGGCCATTTCTCCAGGACCTGCAGGTGAAACATTACAATTTGCAGGGGAGAAGACGGAGATCGCCAGACTCCGCCACATGTAAGTACTTGACAGCAGCCAAAATGCACTCGCCCATGGTGTGCGGGCGAGTGCATTTGTCGAGTCCTGTATATAACTACAAAACTAGAAAGAATACCTCTAAAGTACTCAAGTATATAAAATATCGAAATCTATTAAACAACATCTAGGAACAGACAATTAAAACAGTCTCTGGGAATCAAAGTAACACAACGCCTATTATTGACACAATATGGTTTATCTGAACACGTACAGTAGGGCCCCGCTTTACAGTGCTCCACTTTACGGCATTTCGCTCATACCGTGTTTCCCAATGTATACTCATATTCATTAGGTTCGGCGCTTGTTCCGTTTTTCCGGCGATTTTCAGCATGACGCGCTCAGCAGCTGAGTATCCGGCTGTCACTAAGTAACAGTTTTAGCGCGTGCGCAACTCCTTGTCAGATGCCATTTGTCAGTGAAACAGTTGGTTTACAGCTCTGCATCTCAGTTTTCAAAGGCACAATACAGTACAGAAGGGCCCCGCTTTACGGCGATTTCTGCTTTACGGCGGCGGCCTGGAACGGAACCCGCTGTATGCGCGTGACCCTACTGTAGAGGGAAAAGATAAATAAATGAATACTAAACTCAAGCAATCATCAAATTAGGGCGGTATTAGCTTGAGGGGATTCGGGCAAAACTGTGCCCTTCCCCTACCTAGACTGGCCTGTCACAGTGTTGGCATTATACTGAATCATCCCTTGACATAACATAACCAAACAGCAGCAAGGTAAGTGAACTGGTGATGAAATTTAACCTCAGCAATGAGTAACTAAAGTGGCTGAGTGTGATACTGAACCAGTAACATAAAACTACTAAACCGGAGTCCGGAAGAGAATCTGTGGAGTTACTGCCATTACAGTATATAGCCGAGTATATATGGCAAACACAAGTCCAAAGTATCCTGAATGTTTGTAACGGCTTCAGAGTACTTAGCCAGTTCCCGATGTATGGAGGCAGAGTTCCGCTGGATGAGGCAGTCAGGTCCACGATAGTTCTGCGGACGTGCCGGGCATATATGGATTGTCAGGGAGGACATACAACAGAGCCGCCCCAAAGTACGTTTCGCTGGTACGACGCTTCTCCCAGGGGCTTGAAGAGAGGAGGGCTCATGCAGGTATTTAAACCAGTACCTCCTCGAAGTTAAACCAATAAAAAGCGAGCCATGGAGGATAAAAACAGCTGATCCTGTGCCACATCAGTTAGTCTAATTGAGTCAATGAAAAACATTAACCCAATAAGAATATTAAAGAGCAGAGCGTACACACTGCGCAATATTAACCTCAAAAAGACTGACACGACTATACATTATAAAATAGATAGTATACACACATACAATGATACGGTATATCTGAATTTCAATCTCTATGGTGAAAAGCCCAAACTTTATAACCAGCATAAAGTCCATAATGCAGATCACAGCTATTGCAGGAAAATGACATGCAATTGGATCTCAATGATACTTATTATCTGTGTCACTTTGAGCACTGTGATCCTGAATTGTAAGATGTTAACGATTCCCAAAGATTAATACACCATATACACCGAAAAGAGTACTATATTAAAGCATTCTGGACCCATTTGCAACAATATCAATGTATCAAAAATCCAGATAGTAACAATCATGTTCAGTAGAAACACTTGACATTTTAGTATCAAAGTAGATGGTATAAAGAGTTGGTATACCTATGTTACAGAACTTTGTTCAATCCATGAGTCAGTATTGTGATGCCCACATCATGTTGCAGTCTCGTTTGTCCCAGATAAAAGCAGGAAACACTGTATCTCTTACATGGGGTTTGTTTACATGGATTAAATCAAATACTAACAGGCCCACCGTCCCTTTAAATCAAAACAACACATCAAAATAACACATATTCACTTTAGGGAAAACTGACTACACCACAGCTTTAGCCCTTGCTAACTGGATGGCCAGCTAACCTGGTTCCCAAGCCAAAAATATGCCCTGGCATATGCAACAATGTAACACAGTCTCTGTATACAATAATAAGGGTTTTGCTTATTGTAGCCCTTTTGGAGCAGACGTCCCTGCTTCAGCAAGGCCTTGTCGACCTTCCTTTTTAGGAAAACTCAGCCCCAGGTTGAGCCCAGAGAAACTCCTCTGTAGGTGCTCTGTACCAACTTCCGCAGCTGGGGAGCACTTCTATCTCCGCCCCCTCTTCGCTTGGGAAAACAGTCTCTCTCTATGTCACTTTCAGCAGTCTCTCTCTGGCAGCATGGCAGCATCTCTGTAGTCACTTCCTGACTATTCAGACGAGGCTGATTAGATTCAGCTGAACAAGCTACTCTAAAGATTAACTCTCTGAGAGAGCATCAAAAATAATAACCCCTGAGGAAGGAACCAATACACTGGCGACACACTTTATTCGAGCTCGGCTAGTCCCACGAATTTGGGTATACTCGGGTGTATTGAGGTTTGTGACTGTTTTCTGCCCGAGTGCATTGCGTTATTTTCCAGGCAGGGATTGAAGCATTTTATTCCCGCTGGCTGCAATACTGCACAGTATATATATATATAATGCATTACAATTCATGAATTTATGCCATCTGGTAGACACGCGAAGCATTGCAGCCTATTAAATCCTAATCATTATCATTTAACAGATCAGCCGCCCGTCAGCCAGGCATGAACCATGGCTGGGAAGGCAAACGCAACGGGGCTTGTCTGAGGTGAGGAGCGGCGCATTCCAGGTATCTGCCAGGTACATACTGGGTATTTGCTCGAATAAAGTGTGTCGCAGCAGTACGTGTTGTGAAACACGTAGGGCAGAATAAGCTGCCGTAGCTGTTGCAGTGGGGATTCATTTGAAGCAACGCCAGAAAGGCCATTATGTTATCAGGGAGGCAGAGCTAAAATATGGCCACATGATGTGGAAGAAAGGAGAGGCGAGACGCTGAGCCATCCCACATGGACATACTCACATGTGGCCCACAGCACCACCATCAGAATCTACGATATAAGTGCTTGTCATAAGGAAAATCTATGAGTGAGATATATCTTAAATGATTTTACACTATTTAAAATGTTTTTTATACTGTATATGAATAATCAATAAGAAGTTGGGGAGCATACACCAGACAGAGCTGAATATAACAGAAGGGACATCCCTGTGGTCAATGATAACCCTAAACTGAATTAAAGAAAGAAAAAAATGCTAGTGCACACTCAGGAGATCCATAGTGATATTTTATTGGAAAAACCCCAAAACCCCCAGACATATTGCACCAAAGGAGGAACTAGGTATTTTTGCACCTGCGGCAAATCCCACCAACTGCACCACCCCTCCCCACTTTTTTTTTTAATAGAACCAAACATACACTCTCCCCACATTCTCTCCTTCCATTATTCTCTCCTACTCCTCCCATTTTCTCTCGCATCCCCCCCCATTCTTTCCTCCTCCCCCCAATCTCTAGTCCTCCCCCCATTCTCTATAACCTCCCCTCCTCCCCCATTTTCTCTCACCTCCCCTCCCCACGTTTTCTCGCACCTCCCCTCCCACATTTTCTCTCCCCTCCTCCCCCCATTCTATCTCTCCCCCATCCTCCACCCACTTCTCAATTACAAGTCCCTACCTGTGGAGAGGTGGAGGTAGGGGGGTTCTTCCTGGTGGCAGACACTGAAAGTTGTGACAGACTTTCGGGTCGGACCACTGGGCCCCGCCCTTTTCTGCCCCCACCTCCTCTGCTGCAGCCGTCATCTCCATCCTGCTCCCTCCTCCACTGCATTCATCCTCCGCCACTCTCCGACCGACCTACTCCTCCCTAAACTGTTGCCCCCGGGACAGCAGCCCCGCTTGCCCCCATCTAGTTCCACCTCCATATTGCACTATATTTTTCTTTTATGTTTCCCTTTCATGTAATATTCGCCTGGAGATTGCAGCTGACTCATGCATGATTTGAAAAACGCCTGAAACCAAGAGAAACACTATGAGTGCATAGAAACCAGCAATTAAGCAAATAGCCATAGTGTGATTAAGATATACTACATGTTTTTTTTCTTGTTTTTTTTCCTTTTTGGTCTTTCTCCATCTATGACCATAATGTGATATCTGTTGGACCTATGCCTAACAAAACCTTCTTCCAAAGGCCTTGCACATAGTTGAAAAAATATTGTTAGAGAGCTGAAAGATAATGAAATGCAGTTGGCTGGTACTGTACTTAGCCAGAGTCAAATAATGAAAGAGGAAGATATTTGACAGTAAGTAAGATTGTAAAGAGACATGTGCAGTTGATAGATGACAATTTGTAAAGTTCACTGCAAAACATCTCACTAGGGTATTATATGGTAATCATCTGACCATTATTACCAGACACATTACCAGACAGTTTTGCAGTTCTTATTCCCCTTTCCATTGTTTTATTGATGGAATACTCTGGACAGGAGTTAGATTTAATAATCAATCAATATCACAATGCTAGTCCACTGGAATAAGTATATGGTTTATAATAAGATCAGGCTATATTTTTCATACTGTGGTCCACTTCAGTATTAATGATGACTTATTTACTCTTAGCTCCGTTCATCCACTTATTTATTTGTATATATAAAAGATTTTAAAAATACTAGAGTTATATATAAAAGTACTGCCTTTTGTTCAGCTGCCTGTGACTGTACTTGGCAGCTCTCCTTGCACTTTGTGTTCTCTTTTATTCTCTATTCTATAGCACCGACATTCCAGTTCTATTTTGGGTTTTATTTCGTTGCTTGCTTTAATCAATTCTCTGCTGACGTTTGCTCGAAATGTATAACTTACTGTGTGCAATTGAAGAAAACATTTACCAATAAAGTGAAGTACTGCTCATTGAAAGAGAAATTATTGACCATTTTCCGGCCACAGCCAGTGAGATAAAACATTTTTATTACCCTTATTTGTCTTCCTGCAAGTTCTCCCATGGCAGTCACGATTCTTCTTCTCACCTGAGCTGAGTAGGATTGAAAAACTGACTAGCAGAGGCAGGAATCCAAGACTGTTTTCTTCTCCTTGTCTGACTGACAACGTTTCAGTCTGACTGATGGGAAGAAGTGTGCACTGGTCCGAGAGGTTCTCAGTCTGCACACTCCTACCCAGCAGTATTGTGAACATGAGCGATTAGAAGTAAAGATACTCTGATTTGCATCAGACATCTTTCGTGCCTGATGAGATTGGTTATTTGTTGAGTCATGGAGACCTCCATATATTCAGTGATGCCACGGGAGAAAAGTTCAAATTTGTATATCCTTCTAGGAAACTCTTTTAACGTCTTTGTACAATTAGAGGGCTATTCTGTGCTACAAGTTACAGCTTTTCTGATTGAAATTGTTAGTATATATTCAGTTTGTTAGTGACATGTAATACATTATAACTATAGGTGGGTAAAGAATCAGGGAATGAAGCCACTGTAGGACTAGAAGCAAAGTAAACAATGTGTGGATAAATGGTTAAAGTGTTGATATGGAGTATACAAGCTCTTTCGTTTCTGCACTCCCACATCTGGGACGAAATGTGCTGCCAGGATCCCACTTTAGAGGTTGCTGCATGAATGGCTCTGAAGTATAACTATAAAGTCCAAAATTTGCTTCCAATGAAGCTTTGATATTGAAATGATAACATCTCAAATATATGCAGCGAGAAAACTGAGCCGCATCAATTTCAGCCTTGGGGACCACCTGCTTCCCGAGTTACAGGCCCCAATATGGGGAGTCGGTATCTCTGCATAATTTAAATGTCCTGGTCACGTGACGCGGGAGATTGAAACAATGCAGTGCGATACCGGCACCCCATACCGCTATACAGCATCTGATGGCCGAAAGAAGATGGGTGTTTAGCTTGACAGGAGCTCTTGGGATATCTGGAACAGGTTCGCCCAAAACGGCCATCCAATGATCTCCTCACATTTATAAATTTGAACACCTGGTTCCAAAGAGGGACATTGAGCCTTTCTGGTCACATCCTCTGAAGCAGGTTAATGTGTGGGAGTTATATATGGTATGAAGCCTGACTGGGGTCATATACCATCGGAGTAATCATTTATATGAATTTTCTTTAACTACAGTGCATATCAAGCTCTTTGCCGTGGCTTCCCTTATGTTTTCCCAATCCTCATCCTCCAGCATCTCTCCCAGCTTTTGCTCACACTTCTGCGTGTAGACGCATTTGATATCTGCCCCAAAGCTGATTATAATCTGTTATAGAGAGGATATCAGGCCCTTTTCCAGATATCGATCGCTGAATAGAGATTCAAAATATGTAGACGAGTAGGGTAGCTGGGCATTGTGGTATTGCATATCAAAGTGTTTTAGCTGTAAGTATCAAAATATTTCTGAAGGATGTAATGTAGGTTTCCCTTCTCTTGCAATTCCTGAAATTGTTAAATCCTAGTTCCTGAAACCATGTCTCTGACTAGTGATGTTGGCACTCTTCCAAACCTGGAAGTCTCCCGTTGCTCTACCCAGGTCAAGGTCCGGGTGTGAGGATCGGGTGCAGGCTCCGCCCCTGTCAAGCTCCGGTCGCATGGTTGGCTCCTGCCTGATTCCTGCTGTGCAGCCCTGCGCCTGATTGGAAGACTCTGCTATTTAGGCTCAGCCCTTCTACCAGGAAGTTGGATGAACATAATTATTTGTGACGTCATGCTGGTCGCAAGCACTCTGTCTCGCCTTGCTTTGTTTGTGCCTTGCTTTGTTCTGCTTGACTTCGTTGACTTCTCCTACTCTCGACCTGGCTAGTGACTCCTATGATCCACACCTCCCTACGCCTCTACTCCAGCCAGTGACCCCTATGATCCACACCTCTCTACTCCTCGATTCCAGCCAGTGACCCCTACGACCCACAATTTTCTACTCCTCGACAAAGTGACCCCTATGATCCGCAGCTCTCCTACCCCGACCCGGCTACCCACAACTACGAAACCCGCAATCTAGATGTGACTTTGCGGCTCCAGGACGGTGTATTCCATCCCCACCTCAGCCTCATGGTACTTTCCTGTTTGTGGCGAGCACCCGTTGCACTGGGTTATCAAAGAGTGGGATCATACTTGCACGCTCCTCTTTGAGTTTGAATTCCTAAAAACTCTTGGGAGGTTAAAATTGGACATACAGGACTGCCTGGTAAAGCAAACAAGTACCGCAAACCCCTTTCCCAGCTTGATCTGTTTTTTTGTTTTGTTTTGTTTTTTTATTACTTACATTTTTATTGAGCATTTTTCATACAAAATAAGAATTAACAAAACATATAACAGATAAAAAGGCTTGATCTGTTTTTAAGCGCCTAATAAAATATGTACAAAACATCTTCTGTTACTTTTACTTTAGATGGTAATAAGCCCCCAGGGTGAAATTTACACACCGAGACCAGTTCATCAATTCTCAGGGCAGTGAAAAACGCTTTAGAAAAAGCTGCTTTAAAGCTGCAGTTCAGTCAATATCCTGCATGTGTGTTTTTTTTAATAATACAGTTCTGTAGTAAGAAAAAATACTTTTAGCATTTTCTGTTTTTAAAAAAACAACTTTGAAGACCAATTTTCTTGTATTCTATTTTAACAGCCATTTGCTAAGGCACTGCCCCTTCATGTCCTGTCACAAGCTCTGGCACACCCCTTTGTCAGCCCTGCCCTCCCTCTTGCACATGTCAGTGCAGGAGTGCTCATGAATATTCATGAGCTTCCACTGAGAGACAGAAGCAGAAGAAAAACATATGCCAGTTCTAATTATGTCACCAAATTTCGCCTATCAATACATGGAGAACGAATTGACCTGCAGCTATACAGTTCTTTAGGTAATTAGAGATTGCACACATGAAACTATTGAAGTAAAAAAAAAAAAAAAAAAAGACTGAACTGCAGCTTTAAACAGGACACATTCAAACTCTCTGAAAAAAAAACCCCCTATTATTTTGAAAATGTTAAACATTAAACCTTAAACAACCGGTAGTTGTATCTTAAACATTAAACCTGGCATATTCAGCCTTCTTGCATCATCTGCTTTTTTCACCTTTGCGTAACCTTTTAATAGCTGTTTAATTTCGACCAGTCATTTAAACCTGATCATTTAAGTACAAATTAAACCCCTGCTAATGTATTTGAAATGGCAGACACTGATAGCCCTTCCTGTATGATTTTAAGTGTAATACATACAAGAGCACCGTTGGCTATGTTCTCGTTCATCTTAAAAAATGCACTTTTTAAAGTTACATCATCTGTTCCACGCACCTACACAAGATGACCCAGTAGTCTGGGATATTGATTGCGGTATCAAATGACCTACAGTATTGTGGTAAGACTAAATCCCACAAGAATGGTGGACCTCTGCATTCCTGACTGTCTGCTTGCGGTGGTATTTTCTAGAATACTTCCCACTGAAAACAAGATCATTAATCTACTATTAGATTGGTTACACATAGTAAATATGTTATAATATTTTATAATGAGTATGTTGAAATATATTGTGTAGAATTGAATTTGGTGTATTAGATTGTATCCCAGATAGCAATTTGGCCCAAATATATGTACTGATTCCTCATCCTAGTAATTAAAGACAACTGTGTGCTGATTGTTAACTAGACCTAGATGGGGTATATATAGCTGCAGAGGTGTATGCAGGGGATAGAAACTACGGACAAAGCTGCTTGACAGAGAAACACGTTGAGTTTGCCTCGAGCCCCATCGGAGACCCAGGGAGGAGGATCTGTGCAGAGGGAAGCATCATCCTGGTCGCCGGGCGATCGATACCGAATCCGGAAGTGACGTCATCGGAGGATACAGTCCCGCGGAGTATGGTGAGAACATGACCCACCTCGCCTCCGGGAGCCTCCGTCTTAACGCCATATGTGCCTGTTTTTACTGTGTTTTATGTACGCCTCAAATTTGGAGGTACACCCTATGTTTATAAATACATTTTTAGTACCATCTGCACCATTATCTTCCTTTCTTTTTTTGGGGTTACCGGAACGAGTATTTACATGTTCACCTACACCTGCCACAGACTTGGATATGCCTATATTTCTCGCTGGTTTGTGAGTATAAACATTGGAGACATACAACATATACATCCATTGTTCCTGCATTACTGCTCTAAGCCATTCTCTTTTTCTCCTTTTCTCCCCTGCTTTGTGGAAGCACACGGTATAAGCCTAGTTTTGCATAACATATTTAATTCCAGACACCATATGTCTCAACAGCCTTACTACCAGTGGAGAATTTGCAGTTAAATTGTTCATTTCTAAAACTATGCCCATCTCTTTAAACTGACAGCCCCATATCTCCAAAGACACTACAATGGGGAATAAGTACTATATTTTTTGTTAGGTCTAAGTCTGCACATAGTGCTGCCCATTTCCATACAATGCCCATTCCAATATGCTCCATAACACTGTGAATCTTGTGAGTGCATTTTTTTTAACTTGTCTATTAATTTTCTATATAAAGGATTTTACACTATGTCTGCACCCCCTATTGTTTTTTATTTTGTGGTCTATCATCTGAACAGGAATGGTAATCCTGACATCTGGGACAGCATACTGTACATAGACTTTCTTTAATTTATTGTGGGACAGTGAATGTTCTTATGGGCACACCACCACACCTGACCGAACTCATAAGATCACTATATCAAGACCAAGAAGCTACAGTCCGAACGCCATATGGAGACACGGATTGGTTCAGGATCGGAAAGGGCACACGCCAAGGATGCATCCTATCACTAGCAGCGTTCAACATGTATGTAGAAGCTGTCATGCGGCGAGCAGGCCTGGTTGAGCCCAAGATTGGCGTGAAAATAGGCGGCAGAAACATCAACAACCTCCGATATGCCGACGATACCACCCTGCTGGCTGAAAACAAGAAGGATCTCGAACATCTGATCATGAAAGTCAAAGAAGAAAGTGAGAAGGTTGGACTGCGTCTGAACATTAAGAAGATAAAGATCATTACAACAGCAAACAATGCGAATGTTAATATCAAGATCAATAATGAGGAAATTGAAGTGGTTAAAGATTTCATCTTTCTTGGCTCCAAAATTGATTGCGATGGTGACTGCACCCCTTAGATCAAGAGACGGCTGACACTTGGAAGAAATGCGATCATCAGTATGAACAACATCTGGAAGAGTAAAGACATCAGCCTGGCAACCAAGTGCAGATTGGTCAGTGCGATCGTTTTCCCAATAGCAACATATGGCTGAGAAACCTGGACTCTCAGAAAGGCAGACAGGCGAAAGATCGTTGCATTTGAACTGTGGTGCTGGAGACGTCTGCTACGCATTCCGTGGACAGCTAGAATAATGAATCAAGCAGTTCAAACTGAAAATCTCACTGGAGGCTAAGATAACAAAGCAAAAGCTCTCCTGCTTTGGTCACATCATGCGAAGCAAGTCGCTTGAGAAGGACGTCATGCTTGGAATGATCGGTGGCATAAGAGGAAGAGGCCGTCCAAGAACTTGCTGGCTAGATACCATTTAGAAAATACTGGACTGAACATAGCAGAATTGAAAGAAGCCGTAAGAGTTCGGAAAACATGGAGAACACTGCTCCATAGAGTGGCCGAGAGTCGTACTCGACTGAACGGATAAGATGATGATGATGATGATGATGATGATGATTAATGTTCTTATACTTACCATCTACTTTAATTTAATCCCACTTATTGCACTGGCCTTGTGTTGATACAATTAGAATTATTTTTGCATCACACTTACCATTTTTGTATTTGCTGCTTGTTTTGCACTTAAGGGACACCTTCTATCAGTGGTATTATTATCATCATTATTGCTATCTAGTACATATATTATTTGTTGTCTATACAGTGCATATATTGCATTTCCCTATCTTATCCCTATACCTTTGCAGATAGGGATATATACAGCTACATCAACAGGTATCTCTCACCCAACATACCCCACTGTACACCGGTAAAAAAATAATTTATTAATAATTTAATAATAAAACCCCATCATATTGAAAACCCAACAGACTGAAACACTACGGGTGAATAGGGAGTAAACAGAATGCTGATTCAATATCTGCCTTTGCCAAACTCGCTCCAGGACTACATTGCTTCACTAGATCAATGGCCCTATCAATACCATCATTTAAATACTCTGCCGCTGGACAAATGAGGAATTGGCCTAAAGGAGCATTGCTCTTTCTTTGGCCCAATACCCAGCAAGAATAAACCAAAAATGTGAAAAGGCGGATTTAAGAAGGGGCTCGCAACGCTAGCCACTATCAATTGCTTTTCCATTTTTTTCTGCACTACACTTGGATGTTCATCTACAGATTTTAGATTATCCACTAATGTCAATTTTGGAATGCCCACTGACGGAAAGTAAAACCCTGCGGAAAAAACGTTCCCAATTAACATTGCCTTCTGCTGGTCTTGGTATCTGTCTAGCCATGAAAAGGGACTATTACCCGATTTGGCATTAAGGTAGGTGTTTTGCGTCTAGGACAATTAGCATTAGGATTCGGGGTTACGGTTTTTAAGGTAAGGGGTTAAGGTTAGGGTTTTTAGAGAAAGGGGTTAAGGTTTTTAGGGTAAGCGGTTAGAGAATATATTGACCCATCCTGTGAGCCACGGCTACTGTAAATGGTTTTGGCTAGATGTGTCTATTCATGGCAACATCTCTTCTAGTCTCACGTATGTCTTCTAGTCTCGCCATTTCCCTTTAGCCATGTACTTCCTGCTAGGTAACCTTGGCATGGTGTTTTCCCTTTGCTTAAAACAGCAGAAAGTGGGGGGTGGGGCTTTCCCGTACATACTGAACATACGTTTCTCAATTTGAACACATTCTGACACTCGCTGTACATTGGTATTCGTTAAACATCCAACAAATACCTTGTTAAAGTGCCGCCAGCCCACTAAGTCTCTGTGAGCTGGCGGCGGCCTAAAAGGGGCAAGAATGCTCAGGGGTCTACACCCTTCATATCCACAGTACTTTAGGGTGAATTGCTAACGTTTGCCTGAATCAATCATCATAGAATCAAGAAACCCCCACTTACTTTTTATATATTTTTCTGTATTATATCTACATGTCTGAATAATGCGCTACATTTCTACGGCTGCTTCACGCCTATAATTCAGACACAAATACAAAGTGATTGTAATCAATTATTAAATGGCCTTGCTTCTGCTCTACGTCTCTCCTCTTCCACCTATGTTCCTCAAATTTCTTAACGTTAGTGGATGGCAAAGGGATAAGTCCACATAATTGCCTATCTCTTTTGTTGTCAGCAATAAATGTAAACTTAAGGTGTTGCCTCACATGCTAACGCATCCTTAAAGCAATCCTCTGACACTTATGGAGAGGAAGAGACTGTACCAGCACTCTGCATAACAGGTGGCACCTAAACACTTACTACTTCCCACCCCTTTTTGAGCCCTGGGAACCCATACTCTAGTTACCTGAGATGTAGAAAAGGGGGGGGGGGAGGGCTGCCATCACTGTGCTAATTCTGATAATTTACCCAATACAGAATTTAAGGACCCTAACACCTTCTAATGGGTAGCTACTGTTTTTATAAGCGGTTACCTCACTCACAGATGTAGGCACCGCCCCTAATACCTCCTGCCTCTCAGCCTGAAGGTGAAGGACCTCTGCTTTGTCAGTCTTGCTCTGTCCTAAAGTGGGTGAACCTCTGTCAGCTGCTGCATCTTTTTTTATACTCTGCAACCGACGTCTTGCCTCAGCGCTATCTGCCCTTCCTCCCCTCCTTCATCCTCTCCCCTTCCTGTCTCCCTCCTATCCTTAATAACTAATATCCCTCCTCTTCTGTTGCGGCCTGGGCAGCTGGTGCCTCCTTTTCTCTACCCGTCCGCCTGTCCTTCCTCGCTCCAGACAGAGTAATCCTCAGATGGTTCCCCCTAATGCTATCTGCTGCTGCACCTGCAATAGTGTCTACACTGACCGCAAATACTTTCTGACCAATCTGCTGACCTCTTCCCTAATTCTGCCTAGTCACCTAACTACACTTTTATCACCAGAATACCCCAACAACAAGAGGTGAACCAGGGGCCCTCCCAAGCCCCATGTCGCCCCTTTGCTAATCGCCACTCGGGCTACCAGGAAACTGGAAAAAATTCAATTGGAGGAATGCTACTTTATGAAGCAAATGAAGTAAAAGAACAAGGAGGATTTATGGGATAAACTGGTGGTTCCAATTGTCTATATTGTGTCTGCTTCTATGCAATGTACTTTATTCAATAATAGAATAAGAGTAGAATAAAATGGCAAATAGCATGACCGTCCTCCATTCCGTTTTAATTTTTAAATTAGATTGCAATATTTAATATTACAGTAGGAACATAGCTGTTCCATAAAAGACTCCTCCAGAGTGTACTTCGAGTTGCAAATGTTATTGAAACTTTTGAATATATTCCAAATGCTGAGATTGGGAAGATAAATGCTCGTATTAGTATCCTCTAGAGCCTAAAGCTAGAACAAGATTTATTTCAGCAGTTGAGGTTGTGCAAAAAAAAAAAAAACCTCACAAAGATTTGCAATACCTTTTAAAAAATGGTCCTTTTCAGTTATCAATGTTTTATCCCCAAGCTACCTAGGGAAAACTCTAATGGAAGTATAGTTAATATATGGCCATGAATTAAATAGTCACCGTAGGTTAAATATGCTTATTTATTCCACACAAAAAAAAGAGTCCGGTCGAAATTAAAGTAAAAGAGAAGTTATGGAATTATGGAAATGTAAATAAATGATGGATTTTATATTTTTAGCTAATAAATATAGTATAAAGACTTATGAAAACATTAGGGGCCAGGTCCAAAAGGCTCAGTTAAGTGACAGTAACTTAAGTTAGCAGTTCTGATGCGGTTTTGAGTTTACTAAAGTGTAACAGCCGTTATAACTAGGAAAATGACATAATTTATTCCGCATTCGGGGATGAACGACTAAACCTAAGGCTGCGGCCCCGCTAGCGCTGACCTCATGCTTGAGAGCGGTGACGTCACCAGCTCTCCAAGCATGACCGTCGGGTGTCCTTGCTATTTCGGAAGTGCGCGCGGGGGTCGTTGCAGGCAGGTTGAGCGTGCTCGAAAGTAAAAAAAAAATTGTTTACCCAAGCGCCAAGCGTGGGTGAGCGTGCATGCGCGGGCGCACCACGTGAGCGGGGACTTACATATATAGATATATGTAAGTAAAAGCAGCAAGCGCCGCCCGCTCAGTGCTAGCGGGGACGCGGCCTAAAAGGACAAAGATTCAGAAAACAAAAGGAAACACAGGAAAAACTAAATTTGAAAAGCCTTCAATTTGTGAAGTCTGCCATCAAATTGTCCCAGTATTCTCAAACTTCAATTAAAAATGATAAGGTCTTTGCAATTTAATTCTCTCACTATTCGGTGGTATTACTGTGTATATGAGAACAAAGATTTTTAGAAGAGCACATCACAAAAAATAAAAAACCATATCATGGTGATATACAGGTATATGAAGATCTTGACCCAGTCTTCTGAATGTATTCTAAAAAGTAAAGTTCAAAAAGCAGAACATAGTGAAGTATTGTTAAAAGTAGTTACTGCGCAAATAATAAAGCCTCTTAATATCTGTCAGTGAAAGCAGGCATTTTTGGGACAATCCCAGCCCAAAAAGATGGCATTTAGATTCTGGCTGCCGCGTTCTCTCCAGCGTGGTCTCTGTGGCCACGTCTGCGGATCTCTTCCTCCTTGTCTCCACTTGATGACCTCTTAGAGATCTACGCGTTTCACTTCACAAAGCTTCTTCAGGAGGGATGTGAGGTGTCTCTCCCTGTACTTATAAATAGCCTGTTCTATCAAATTGATTGATGGATTAATAGAAGGACACCATTAACATAATAACTAAATAACTATACTAGCAAGTACACATATAAATACTTTTTCCATACATGACAAATATACAAACATAAAATACAATTACAAGATACAATTAAAAAATATATACAGTTAGGTCTGGAAATAATTGGACACTGACACAATTTTCATAATTTTGGCTCTGTACGCCACCACAATGGATTTGAAATGAAACAACCGAGATGTAATAGAAGTGCAGACTTTCAGCTTTAATTCAAATGGGTTGATCAAAAATATCGTATTAAACGTTTAGGATTTGCAACCATTTTCATACACATTCCCCTTATTTCAGGGGCTCAAATGTAATTGGACAAATTAACACAATCATAAATAAAATGTTCATTTGTAATACTTTGTCGAGAATCCTTTGCAGGCAATGACTGCTTGAAGTCTGGAACGCATGGACATCACCAAACGCTGGGTTTCCTCCTTTGTGATGCTTTGCCAGGCCTTTACTGCAGCTGTCTTCAGTTGTTGTTTGTTCGTGGGTCTTTCTGCCTTAAGTTTGTCTTCAGCAAGTGAAATGCATGCTCAATCGGGTTGAGATCAGGTGATTGACTCGGCCATTGCAGAATATTTCACTTCTTTGCTGTAAAAAAAACTCCTGGGTTGCTTTCACAGTATGTTTTGGGTCATTGTCCATCTGTAAAGTGAAGCACCGTCCAATCAACTTCGCTGAATTTGGCTGAATCTGAGCAGACAATACATCCCTATACACTTCAGAATTCATCATGCAGCTTCTGTCTTCTGTCACATCATCAATAAACACTAGTGACCCAGTGCCATTGTAAGCCATGCATGCCCATGCCATCACACTGCCTCCACTGTGTTTTACAGATGATGTAGTATGCTTCGGATCATGAGCCGTCCAAGCCTTCTCCATACTTTTTTCTTCCCATCAATCTGGTACAGGTTGATCTTAGTATCATCTGTCCAAAGAATGCTGTTCCAGAACTGGGCTTGCTTTTTTAGATATTGTTTGGCAAAATCTAATCTGGCCTTTCTATTCTTGAGGCTTATGAATGGTCTGCACCTTGTGGTGAACCCTGTGTATTTGCTCTCGTGAAGTCTTCTCTTTATGGTAGACTTGGATAATGATATGCCTACCTCCTGGAGAGTGTTCTTCACTTGGCTGGATGTTGTGAAGGCGTTTTTCTTTACCATGGAAAGGATCCTACGATCATCCACCACTGTTGTCCTCCGTGGACGTCCAGGCCTTTTTGTGCTGCAGAGCTCACCGATGCGTTCTTTTTTTCTCAGAATGTACCAAACTGTTGATTTGGCCACTCCTAATGTTCCTGCTATCTCTCTGATGGATTTTCTTTTTTTTGCAACCTAAGGATGCCCTGTTTCACTTGCATTGAGAGCTCCTTTGACCGAATGTTGTGGATTCACAGCAACAGTTTCCAAATGCGAATGCCACACCTGGAATCAACTCCAGACCTTTTACCTGCTTAATTGATGATGAAATAATGAAGGAATAGCCCACACCTGTCAATGAAACAGCTTTTGAGTCAATTGTCCAATTACTTTTGGTTCCTTGAAAAAGAGGGGCCTACATATTAAAGAGATGTAATTCCTAAACCATTTCTCCAATTTGGATGTGAATACCTTCAAATTAAAGCTGATAGACTGCACTTTAAACCCATATTCATTATTTAACTGTAACTTGAATTTATTTTGGTACACAGCCAAAATAATAAAACTTGTATCAGTGTCCAATTATTTCCGGACCTAACTGTATAAGTGACACAGTTCAGAAATTCTCAAAAGTATGGAAACCGTGGAGAATTTATATATGAAATAGATATATTACTAGAGGAACTCTCCAAATCTGAAAAACACAAAATAAGAGCGTTGTAAAAACCCACAAATTAAAAAAGGATAACACTTGAGGGAACCTCAGTGCAATGTGATCCGTAACTGTATAAAACTTCACGGCGGATGTTCCATAGTCCACAAATTTATGATTGCTAACCGTTCTTACGATATACCAGCACGTGGAAAAATACTTTAAAAGCAATTACATTTTTTCTTCTTATTTTTGTTTTCCCCTCTTACAGCCTTATTAGTTGATTTTTTTTGTACTAGTTATTTTATACGCTGTCTGGACAGTGATGTCGTTAATGTGTACCCCACTAAATGTGTTATATATGTATCCAAATATATATAATCTAAAAGTAACACGTCACCCTTTTTTTTTGTTCTGTATCCCATCCCCCACTTTTCTTTTTTTTGTTTCAATTTTTTTTATTAGGCATATATACGTTGAACAAACATGATGATATTCCTTAGCCTAATACAGGGTTTTTGTTTTTTTATGTGGAAGGAGTAGGATAGAATAGTGTATGTCCTCACAAGGCCTCTGATCCAATTAGTGGACCGAAAAGGAAAAGCGAGAAAAAGAGAGAAAGAAGAGGAGGGGAGGGGGGGAGGGGTTGGTTGGCACTCAACCTCTCACCCCGGTCACCAGGAACCAGCACTGCATCTTTCCTCTCAAATGTCTGAGTCGCCTCCTCTTCTAGATATAAAGGTTTTTACCGTTTTGGTAGGATCAACCATGGTTCCCAGACTTTATAAAAAGTCGTTGTGGTTCTTTTCAGAAAGGCTGACCGTTTTTCTATTAGCATTACTTCATTGATCCGTTTTTTCACAGTTTGCTTGGAGGCGGGTGATACCTTCTTCCATGAGGCAGCCACTGCGCACCTAGCCGCCGTAAGAATGAAGGAGATTAATTTTCTCACTGGGCGGTCAATGTTCTCCATTGCCCTGGCCAGCAAGTAGGTCAGCGAATCAATGGGTATTGTGAGGTCTGTGACCTCTTTTATTATAGTTTGTATGGTAAGCCAATATTTCTGAATCTCCGGACACAACCACCAAATGTGGGCCATGTCCCCATTCTGTCCACAACCTCTCCAGCATAAGTCGGAGGCCAGAGGGTAGATTTGTCTTAATCTCACTGGGGTAAGATACCAGTGGAACAATATTTTATAAATATTTTCTTTCGTTGTGATACATATGGAAGATCCTGAGGCAGATTCCCATATATCTTCCAAGTCCTCGCTGTCTATAACTGTATTCAATTCAACTGCTCACTTGAGCATATATTCATGGGCAGGAGGCTGACATCTCCATTTCAGCGTATATTTTAGTTATTAGACCTTTTTGATGAGCGGTCTTACGGCACAACTTCTCAAAATTAGTGAGAGGGGGAAATTCTAATGTTGAGGATATTTTCTGTGTGAAATGTCGAATTTGGAGATATTTGAACGTGTCTAATTCTGGAATTTCATATTTGTTTCTTAATCCTTGGTAGCCCAGGAACTTGCCTAGACTCAACAGATCAGCAACCGCCCTGATACCTTTTGATTTAAATTGGTCAAATTGTCTGGGTTCACAACCAGGAGGAAATTTGGGGTTTTTGAAAATTGGAGTGAGTTGGGAGTTAGTGGTTGTGAGCTTATATTTAAATTTAGATTTCATCCATATCTCCCACGTATGCCTCATCGCTCCTAATTTAAATTTACAGAATTGTGTGTCTCCTCTGTTCAGGGATCAAAGGCATGTTGGCTGAGAAGGCGCCGCTATACATTAGCATAAGGCCACTTCGGAATTTAACAGAGCTGTCTAGGAGAGTATGTCCCTCCCCTACATAGCTGAGCAATACAGCCATTGGCTGCAGCTCTGACCAATGGGATTTTACTCACTAGTATATAATATGTATGCTAATCTTGGTCTCTTGACCCCTCCTCCCCATGAAGAAGCGCGTCATAGCGCGAAACGATCATCGGGCTATAGAGACGTCATCACGTTGACGGTCACGTGGGCAGCGACGGAGCGTTTTTGCAGCTCCCACGATTGGGAGATCTCTCGGAAAGCTACACACATGGCTATACATACTGGGCTCTAACCACTTAGCTATTGTTGTAGCAACATCTACCAGGTCGTATTCTTCCTGTTTGTTCTTGTTTATGCTTCATTACCTCTGCACACCTATTCATAAGTATATACTTACCAACCAGTAATACCAGAGATAGTGACATTCTGCTGGCTTTCACTCAGAGGGATAATTACAATCATAGTATTTTGCACTACAGTTATGTTCTAGCAGAGTTATATACTCAGTGTGTCTAGCTTTCCTTATAACAGGGACTTCCCTATTACGTTCAGTGTATTTTCTGCACATTAGTAAGGTATAGCTAAACAGTCAGGTTAATATTAATTGGACCCTTTTCCATTTACATATATTTCACGAGGATACTAATATAGGTCCTAGTAACCTTTGAATATTACCCTACTGCTCCTTGTGCGCCCATCAGGGGACCTTTTAAGTCTTTTTGTGTACTTTGTTGTAATTTTATGCATTTCGACGGGTTTTATTTTGTATTAAAGTTGCCATGATTGTCTTTTTAGCTTTAGATTAGCCCTAGTGGCTATTATTTCCTATTGGTCTATATACCATTATAACAATATTGGTACCAGTTAATTTACTGGCACTTTTTGATAAATGTTTTGGACTTAGGATAGAGTGCAATTATGAGGGACTTTCAGTGACCTCGCTTGGCCACTTGGTGTGTTCTTGTATATTAGCTTCCCTCTGCACCACCTTTATTCTCTTTGTGTATGGTGAGCAAGGTGTTTTTCTGTGTTTTTTTCTGACTCATGATTGGTCATGCCAAGGCCTGATGTCACCGCTTCCCCCATATCAACTACTGGCAAGGCCTGCTTATACCAGGGCCTACTGCCACCCAGGAGGGAGGCAAAATAGTAGCCACGGATGGCATGGCTACATATATGCTGTATATATGATATGAGGGTGGGTTTTAAGGTTCTGGAGCTTGCTGGGTTATTGCAACTGTTGTTGTTTGAAGTGTGGCCCCTCCTCCCCAGGGTTTAAAGCTCACCCCGCCCCACTTTCCAATTAGCAGTTTTTATCATGATCCTGTGAATCACAGACCCAGTATGGTCTTTTTCCCTCCAGCACAAAAGAGCGGTACATGAGAATTGTGCCAGGTAGTGTTAGGACCTGCAAATTGGTCATGCTTTGACGTTGGCTGCAGACTTATAACGCTTTGGCCAAATGGTTTAACTAAATGACCCTTACTCATGAGCAGATTAGCACTGAAGTTTTGCACTATATTTTGTGTCACTTTGTATGTTGCACTGGGCCTTTTTGTTTATAAATATAACATAATATTTTGTGGTTAAATGTAATAAGTCAAAACAATAGCACAAATAATATCATGTAATAATTGAGGGTGTATCAAGTTCCACCCTAGTGAACAAGTCCTGCAGCCAGGAAACTGATGGATTGAAGGATTTGGCAATCAGATGATGAAACAAATAGTCCTCCTTGGTGCTGGTCCTCAAGTGAAAGTGCACAGCGTGATATGAAAATGCAAAGATAAAAGACAGTGTATAATATCAGGCAATTCCACAATGATATTGGAAAAAAATAAACTGTGTAAACAATTAGACACTAACAGAACAAAACCAGAATGAAAAACAACGGTATGGACTGTATAACTGATACTCTCCCTGCAGCTGGTTTGAATCTCTCACCCGGAGAGAAAATAGTAGATAGAAATTAACTAACCTAAAGCGCACAGGACAGATAACAACAGAACATAGTGTATTCTGTAAAGATACAAGAAAGTTCTGCCTTAATGATCTACACAACTCTGTAAGAGTAGATCATTACAGCAGGACTTTCTTGCATCGTTGCAGAATACACTATGTTCTGTTGTTATCTGCCCTGTGCGCTTTAGGTTTGTTCATTCCCAATTCCACAATGATATCAGTGGTGCTGACCGCATGTGCTACAATGACTTTCACACTTGCTGATACATTAAACTTAAAAAATGTGAATAATAATAATTAATGGGATCTGTGCCATGTGATTATTCAGAAATATATGTGAGTAGTGCTTGTAGTATGCATTCACACAGGTAGGTCTGTTCCTCAGTATAGAGTAGAGCAGGGGTGTACAATCTTTTCCCCCTGTGCCCCCCTGTCTGCTCTCCTCCCCTCTAGCGCCCCCCAACCACCGGCTTGACTCCGGCATCAAATGACGCTGCGGGATCATGTGACGGCATGTTGCCATGGCAATGCGATATCACGTGACTTTGTGGCGTCATTTGACAGTGGGTTACCATGAGGACGCGTCGCTGGAAGGCAAGGTAAGTTAGTTAATGAGGCCTCGCGCAGTCCCCCGGCATTTAATTTAAATGCCTTGAGGGAGAGCGTGGGACCATTGTAACCGCCGTGCCCCCCCCCCCCCCCCCCCCCAGAAAATCTTGCGACCCCCAGTTTGTGTACCCCTGGAATACAGGTTGGTTGTATAATCATATAATGCTCCCAATGGTTATAGGGTGAGAATGATAATAATCATGAAATCACTCACACTGTTAAGCAGTGCAATCATGCGGGTTGTCACACTCTTGGTTGCTAGATATAACCAATTAGTCAGTTCAGGCTTGGACTCAGGAATAATCATAAAAGGTATAACGCCCTTTATACAGGAAGATAAAGAGAGATGCATAGCGTGATACTGTTACAAATGTAATAAAAAACAATACAGACAGACATCGGAATCGCATGACATCACAATGTCCAAGTGATCATCAGGCTTGCTACCCCGTTGACTGGGATGCAGTTCAGTAGCCCTACGCATTTCATGACTAGGGTTGCTTCGTCAGAAGTGTAGAGGCCAGAGGGATGTGGAATCCATTAAATACTGTCGGCACTCTTTAAAAAAGCTTCAAGAACCATTTAACCCATTGGTTACCAGAAGACACATCAGTGAAAACACAGTGAATACAGCAACACCTGCGCGGGCCCCAACACCACTACACAGATTTCTCAACCATTATCCAACAACTTCAGTTGTGAGCAGTAGAAATTAACCTTTTAATAAGCAGGTTATTATAATACTTTCTAATAGTCAAATCATGGAATGTGTAAATGGATCCTCATGATACGACTAATTAATGTCGATAAAAGACATTAATACGACCATTCTATCAGATGTATCACAGCCATTATGGTAATAAATATAGTGTTGTTTAGAGACTAAAAGAGAACTCTACTTCAATATACCACTCCACTGATATTATCTATTGGATTACAAATTTAATTGCCTCTTTTTAGTAGTGTTGTGCAACCCAGCAAGTGTTACTGTACAAATTAAGATCTAAAGCATACAAAAACAAAAAACAAAATTGGCAATGGCAGACAAGGGGCGAAGTATTGTAATCATGGATCATTCATTCTGCATTGCAGAAGCTGAAAGACTTGTGAATGAATGATGGCAAAACTACCGCAAATTAAATCACAATCCAGCAGCTGATTTCACTAAAGAATTTAGAGATCTTCTGAAGGGAGACATTGATGGCAAGGTATTGACCAATGAGTATGAATTTCTGGATGTGAAAGACCCTGGGATTCCAGTGTTTTATTTCATTCCAAAAATACATAGAAGTGTGAATATGTTGGCAGACCCATCATTTCTGGGATCCAGTCACTAACCTCCAATCTCTCACAATATATTGACTACTTTCTGCAGAAATATGTCTCCAATATGTCACCGTATCTGAGAGATATGATGCATGTTTTAGACGCAATTAAAAGTATTAAATGGCAATCCTATTATATGTGGGGAACATGTGACTTAACGTCAATGTACACTATCATTGAACATCAGTTGGGGTGTAGGGCCATTGAAAAGGTGCTGGAACAAGACTCTGAAATACCTAATAAATTAGTTAGATTATTGTTACATGAAGTCATATTCATTCCTGAACATAAACATTTTTATTTTGAGGGGGAATACTATCATAAAACCTGTGGTATGGTGATGGGAACCAGGCTCGCACCGAGCTATGTGAATATATTCATGGGTATGTGGGAACAGGGCCATATTTGGCCAAACAACCCATTAGGTGAGAACCTGGTGCTCCTGCATCGTTTCATAGATGACGTGCTGTTTGTGTGGAATTGCACAGCACAACAACTGGTTGGTTTCAAGGAATATATTAACAACAACTCCAGGAACCTACAATTCACGTCCAAGAATGACAAATACTCAATAGATTTTTTAGATCAACTCATATTTGTGGAGGGGAACGAAAATTCATACTCAAACTTATCACAAAACTGTCTTTTGGCATCAAGCTATCACGATGCTAGGGGGGTCCGTAATATAACACAGGGACAGATTTTGCGCCTCAAAAGAAATTGCTCCCAAAATATTGTATTTCATGAGCAGGCTGAGTAATTGAAAATCAAATTTCTAAATAGAAAATATCAAAAGTGTGACCGCGCTTATTGTGCCGGCGACGGCGACAGTGGCGCGACCGATGACGTCACCTGTCACCATTTGCAAAAGTTATACTTGAGTTTTGGGAGGGCAGAGACACAGAGAAGCTCCCAATTGGCCGCAAGGGGATACCGTCTCCGGAAAAAGCAAATAACAGTGACTATCAGATTTCTGGTAGCACTGTCGCTCTGTCGCTTTGTCGACAATGCATTTGTTTTGCCGCAACGCAACGGTGCCGTCGCGTCGCCATTGCCGGCACTATAAACACAGCCTAAGGCTTCGGACATAGTGCCATTAAAAGCGCAGAGCAGCGCTGACGCTCATGCTCTCCTGCTCAAGCAGGAGCTTTTTTGTGTCCCTGCATGAGCGTCAGCGAGCGCGCTTGTGAGCCGGGTGGGAACCGGGCAGGAGGCGGGGTGGAATGCGGGGCTAGATTAGGCAAATCCTGAGAAAACATTGGAATATACTGCAGAGGCATGTAAAATTGAGAATTTTTTTCCCTACAAACCCCCCAAATAGTATTCAGGAGAGCTCCCATCCTGAAACAATCTTTATCACCCAATTGTCTGATAAATAAAAAGTCTAAATCCAGTTGGCTTAAAGAACTCAAAGGGTATTATACATGTTCAAGCTGTAATGGGTGAAAACAGAGTGTGAGCAGTAATACCTTTAAATAAAATGTAACCAGCATGAAATAGAAGATTGAGACATTCATTAACGGCAGCAGTAGCTTTCTGGTTTACCTGCTAGAATATCCTTGCAGACTTCAGTATGTCGGCAGGACGAGTAGACTGGTTAAAAAAAGGCTAGCAGAGCACATTTATAACATCAAGAGAGGCCTACAAACACATAGTGTGTCAAATCACTTTAGAGTAGCACACAATCAAGACCCTAAGGGTCTTAGATGTATTGGTATCGAAAGTCCTAAACCAAATTGGCATAGTGGCAACAGGATTATACAAATCTCAAGAAGGGAGACTTATTGGATCTACAAGTTAAAGACCCTGTCAATATAGGGTCTGAATCTGGACTTTGATCTAGGTTCCTTCCTTCATTATTGATTTGGTAATGTAGTTCCAACTAGTGTACAGTATATGCATCAGTATTGTGATTGAACATCTATCAATATTGAAAGTTTGTTGATCAGTCTCTATCAGTTTCTATCTTCTTTAGTGCAGGGATTCGACAATTCTGTTTCACATTAGACTTAACTCCCCCACTTAATCATCTATGGAGAATCTGGAGATTAATCTAGATTTTTATCATAGATTTATTTCTATGTGTATTTTTAGGATTTTTATATCAAACCTTGGTTATTGATAGTTGCCCAAATATGTACTGTAAAAGTAAAAAATAGCAAACCAAATCCCTGATGGTGCAATGAAAAACATCTCAAAGAGGATGACTTCTATGGACTTATAAGGCTGTTATAAACCCAAATTCAAACTGGAACCAAATGTAGGGATTTAAACCATACAGTATATAACAGTCTCTGGTGCACGGTTATGAAAAGACACCCTAAAACCAGTCCTGTTGGACAACTGAATAATATCTTCCAGTAATCAGGTGAAGGGTGATGTGTAGCAAGAAGGGGAAAAGAAAGTGGGAGAGGGGGATTGCAGAGCCCCTGTAACAAGAACCCCACACAACCAGCTAACCCCAAAGTCCACACCTCCTAAAATGGCATAATAAAGGCAAAAAGCCCATATTCAAGCACAGAGGAAGGTTTGGCAAATAGCGTCACAAGCAAAGTGAGCGTACTCACAGTAATGATCCCCTTGCGGTTCTGAGATCCTGGCATGTTTCTGCCTGGAAGGCAAAGAACAATACAGAGAAAACTGCAGAGTACAGCATTAAAAAGGAAGGGCTGGATGCAAACAATAAAATTGTAAGTTTAAAAGGCAATTGAAGCAACAACGAAGGTAAAGCCTCCAACGCGTTTCACACTGTAAAAGTGCTTTATCAATATGGAAAAGGAATGTTCTTTGTGTAAAAACTATGTTTTTCTTCTTTTTTTATGCTTAAACCTTAATTTGTACAGTAACACTTGCTGTTTGCGCAACACTAATAAAACCAGAAAATTCAATGTGTAATCCAATTGATAATATCAGAAGAGTGGTATATTAAAGTATAGTCCTCTATTAGTCTCTATTCCAAATCATTAACACTAAATTTACTACCGTTTTGGGAACATCTGTCTTAGTCTTTTGGGAATGTAATACCAGCGTAACAAAATTTTATATATATTCTCTTTTGTTAACATACAGATAGACGTTTTACCTGCATTTTCCCAAATATCTTCCCAGTCCTCCCTCGTTATTTCAGTCTGAAAATCCAAGCCCAACTGATCCATATATTTGTTGGCCGGGGTATCCTGTTTCGGGGCTAAACCCTGATAAAGAGATGATATCAACCCCCTTTGATATTTTTTTGTTTTACATAGATCTTCAAATTGGGTGTAGTTAGGAAATTCCTCCTCATAGAAACCTTGCCACATAAAATGACGAATCTGCATATACCTTAACAGCTCAGTTTGGGGGAGGCCATACATTCTCATGAGCTCCTCAAATGACATTATCTTGTCCTTTTCTATCCAATCTCCCGCCTCCAGAATCCCTCTTTGTCTCCAAATTTCAAAACTCAGACCCCAAAAACCTGGAATAAACCGCGGATTACCAAACAGGGGTGCGAGCCTAGATGGAGTTGACATAACCATATATTTTTCGGGGGCCATCTGCCAAAGTTTCAAAGTAAACCCGATTACTGCCGGCTCCAATTGTCTCCCAGTTCCCGTCCTAGCTCCCAAACACAACGAACAGGGCAGACCAATCGTGTTTTTGAGCGAGCTTTCTAAATCCACCCAGGCATATACCCCTCTCGGTGAATGCTAGTACACCATTTGTTTCATATGAGAAGTTATATAGTATTTTAAAATATTTGGAACTGCCAAGCCACCTCCTTCTTTAGCAGCAAACATATTTGATCTGGCTATTCTCGAATGTTTATGCTTCCAAATAAATGGCATAATTCGATTTTGAATATTTTTTAAAATTATATATGTGATAGATATTGGTAATGTCTGGAAATAATACAAAAGTCTAGGAAGAATATTCATCTTTACCGCAGTAATACGCCCTAGCCAGGAGATACAGTAGGAATTCCAAGCTTGCAGATCTTTTATACCTTAGAAAAAAAGATCAGGATAATTATATTTTGTGACAAACGCCCCTCTTTTGTAGCGCTGACGTCTGTCTGGGATCTTCCCAACACAGTCTTCTAGGGTTAATTATATGAATAACCAGATCATACAAAGCATTATGTTGTTTAACTCAGGCTTCTGCCTGCTTTATTTTCATTCCAGTAAGGGACTGCAGCTTTAACAGGTGTAGGCAGGAGGCACTCAGACATGAACCTTCAGCGGTTTACTCATATCACTGTTATAACATTTCACACACTGTCACTTTTAAGAACCAAAATAAATCATATAAAGAAATCCTATCCCATTCAGGGATCTAACTACACAGCAGAATCAACCTCTCTAACTGCTGCTGGGCCAACTAACCTGGTTCCCCAGCTTAAAACAATGCCCTCTCATTTAGGGTCACTAGATACAGCATACAGTATTTTAGATACAGCAATAAACATTTGTTTGTCTTATCTGTTCGTGGTGGGAACTCGGTCCCAAGTGTCCAGGCAAATCCTCTGGTACTGTGATACTTGAAGGGGGCGTCCTCCCCAAACTGGATGCAGGGGAGCAGCGACATGCCCAGCCCCCAGGCTCTAAGAAGAGGGACTGAAAAGCAACCCTCTCTGCTCTAAATACCTGTGCTAGTGATTAGGAGAGCAGGTGAGGGAGAACTAGACACATTGTGAACTGTGGTCTGGATTTTCCATCCACCAGCCTGAGTAAATGTGAAGCTGTGGAATGGATCATTTTGCACTATTCCTGCACTTTCTGACCTAAAACGGGGCAGAAAGCTGCCTAACATCTTTGGACTATGTCACAATTTATATAATAAATTATAGTCCCTAGTAAGATATATCCCCAGATATTTCAGGTGGGTCTTTTTCCATTTATAATCAAAATGCCATTTAAGGACCTCGACCTCCTTTTCAGTTAGAGTCCAATTTAAAGCTTCCGACTTTCCCATATTAACATTATACCCAGACAATCCACCAAATCTCTGAAGGGAAGATTGTAAATTCGGGAGGGATGTTAATGGATTAGCTATAGTTAAAATAATATCATCTCCGAATAGTGACATTTTATAGGAGTCATCTTTTATTTTGATCACTTGTATATTTGGGGAGGCTCTTATTGTAGCCGCGAGATGCTCAATTGTTAAGGCAAAAAGAAGAGGCGGTTGGGGACACCCCTGTCTTGTACCATTCTTTATTGTTTCAGATTCCCCTCCCCCTGTGGAAGCCTCAAAGTGGCTGTCGGTGACTCATAGAAGGCCCGTACCCCCTGTAAAAAGACCCTGAAAAATCTGAATGCCTCTAGCGTTTTATCCAGAAAATTCCATGTAATCCTGTCGAATGCCTTCTCCACATCCAGGCTCAGCAACACCGCCCTCAATTTAGACTTATGTATCTGGTCAATACATTAATAATTATTTATCTCAATTTTAATGATTTTAATTTAAATTTCATGCACAAATTCAGTCGTACTGAAATAGAATTCTTGGATCTTTTGATTCACATTGAGGAAGGTAAAATTTGCTTGAACATACAATAAGATAATCTCCCGTAAAGAGAGCTCAGAAGAGTAAAAATAAATTGTTCCAAAGATCAAATTTTTGAAGAGCAAGCTGTCAATATAATAAAAAGAAATACGAACAAAAAACTATAAATTAACATTTTTGAATAGTGTTTATGAGAAGGCTAAAAAATTAGATATAAAGAACTTTTAACCTACAAAACAGAAATTGAAACATCTGAATTGATGATAAAATTAATGTCCCTTTCATAACACAGTTAAATTCAATACACCTGATGAAGTAATATTGCTGAAATGAATATACTGTTGATATTACTGAAATGGACTGGGGGGGTCTCTGGAGAAGGATTGTAGGCGATGTTCTATTTCTATTTTGTCTGTTCTGTTCTGTTAGTGTCCATTTTATGTGTAAGGATGTGTGTGTGTGGTGTGAGAGAGATTCACTCACAGTAGATTTACGACTGTGCCTAAAGTAATGCCCACATTCCTGGTATCAAGAAGTACCTGATACCTATAGAGAGCTGTTTTAATCTAGTTTTAACTAGGGTTTAATGATCTGTAAGATGATTGGTTTAAGAATTAAGGAGTGGTTATTATAATCAACCTAGTAACCTATTTTAAACAAAGGACTCTAAAGTGTATATAAAGTCCTCTTGGACCCTCCCCTAGCAGAGAGTCTCATTTGACTTTTGAATGTGTATGATCATACTCTGTACTGTACTAAGCAATAAACTTCTCATTATCTACGACCAGTTCTTGTGAGTTTGCAAACAACGACACACCTAAGATTAAAAAGATAATCAACAAATATGGGTACTGGAGAAGCTATCGCGAAACGTACGTCAGTGGGCGTCATGACGTCACACGCCACGCACTCCAGCATGGACACCTGCAGCTTCTAGCTGATCTCATCGTGACATCGTTTGAGTCTCCTTCAGCTGCACACTCCATGAAGCACCAATCCAGCCTGCTCCAGAAGGATCTTGTACCCAGGGCCAGCACAGATAAGTTGTTTAGGGTCCTCTTTCCCCCTTTTCTGTCCTCACCCCCCTCTCCCCCTTGTGTGCTGTAGGGGTATGTTATTGAGGGTCAGATTTGGGGATTACACGATCCTGTTGCAATCCTTCCCCCACAGGGCTAGCATATATTGGTGTGCAGGGAATTCCCACCCCCCACTTTTCTGTCCCTGTGTGCAGTTACTTACTAACAGGGTCAGTTTAGGTGGGGTTTCACACTTCTAATTGTTTCACTGTCCATTTAGCTTAGTGGACATTTTTGCTAGCAGTGTAATACTTTTGTTTTATTTTGCTAGTGTTATACCTATACTATTGATCATTTATTGCCATTGTCATTTACTTCTCCAGTATACCATTTTATGCATGGCTGGCAGTGATCATGTGCCTTATACACACTAGTGCTTCATGTGAGTGTTTATCATTCATATAGCGTTCCAGTGACGTCATACACCAGAACTAGCCCCTATAGCCTTATACCATAGCATAGGTCAAGTGCTTTCTGGAATTTACAGTGCTTATGTTCATTGTTCCATTTTGGATATTTTTGGCACTTTGCCAACCATTGACCCCTACGGGGAGTGAGCACTGATTGCATTCAGTTCACTTTATTCACCATAATTTCTGGTACCAATAATTTTAATTATCCTTAATAAGGCATATTTATACACTATATTTATGTTTGGTCCGGTTTTTTTCTGTTGTACTGCATGTTGATTAAGGTGATCTCCTCCATCAGACTTTGAGTGCTTTTCTAGGGCCTTATCTGTATGCACAGTGTCTTTGTGTCATACAGTGTTCTTTGTGTTCTGATTATTCTCCCTGCCCTATTGCACCAGTCTGCAATTGTGACCCTTGTGGTCACACTAGGTTGAGCGGGTGCATCTCTCCCTTGTCTCCTATTTAGCTTACATGCACTTTTCCTCAGCAATGTATTATTGAGTTGATTTTGTTTCTGCGTTACTGCAATATTTCCTGTATTTCTTTCTGTTGCTGTAAGGAAACTGTGTATGCACCAACTGTGTGTTAGTAATTTGTGACAAGCTTAATGGAGCATATGACAAATTACTTACTTCTACTGAGTTATGTGAATAATGCAGAACACTACAAGTACTTTTTTGGATTTCCTTAACATCGGATGTCACTTGTAATGACTTTTGCACCTTGCTAGAATTTTCCTCAATAGCACCCCCTGATAAATTGGCGCAGGCACCATGAAACGTTACCCTTAAATTGTTATGTGCATTTATAATGGGAAGCGTTGGTGCTGTTGCTGACTGAGAAGTATTAGGTTGTTTTGATTGCCGCAGAGTTTGCAACAGCCAAATTTGATCAGCACTAATTTATCTTCATGATCTATGGGAGTTGACATGCGGAAAGTATTAATTGAATTCATTCTTCCTACAATTCCCTCCCTATGTGTGGATTGTATATTGTTTGAGGTAAACATGTGCTCTATCTTCTTACCTTCACATTAATCTTCGCACACAAACTACAAGATTATTTTATTATTTCCTACCCGTTTGTTAAATAACATCTACATAACATTGCGTATAAACAGTGAATGAGAAGGAAGTAGTGTAATTTCATGTGCAGATATGTATGAAACTGTTGCAAGGTGTCACATTGTATGTCATCATGTTTTGTACTTATTTGCATGTGTTGAGGGAGAGAGAGAGAGACGTCAGGTGTGTTCGCAGGTATCTCTCCTCGGGTTGTATAGAAGAGTTTTTGGGGAGGTATATAAGTCTCTCTCTCCGCTACTCTCCTCCCTTCCCTAATATCTGCTCTCCATTTCAGGATCTGGGTGGGAGTAAGGCAACCTTTTGGTGTGACTTAACTAACATCATGTTAAGTCCTTGCATTTGTAACATGGCAGAAATAATTTCTCTAGTGAAGTGTAGACCTGCTTTCCATACAAATGTAACGGGTATTCCCCACCCCCAATCGCAGATATAGTGTGGGGTGCAAGGGAACATACAAGGTTACCATAGGTGTGGTGCATTACCTGTTGGTTCGCAGGAGGGCTGAGCTTCCGCCACGGGGAACCTGGGGCAATTATACTAGGGGTAACCACTTACTCAATTCAGCACCTCCACCTGCGATGGCTCCCACCAGAGGGGGAGTGGTTCCTCGCAGGACAATCACAATAATCAATACTCATACACAGATATATAATAACTAATACTATTTACTTAGGTTAGAACAGAATACAACACATCATGACAGGTATCACATAACCGGTGTCCCTCTCACGAGGAGACACTAACTGCGACGTCCAGCAGGACGCTTCCCCAACACCAGGTGATCCCGCCCAGTGTCCAAAGAACCCCACCCAATGTCCCGCACTCTTGCAGAGAGAGTCAATGGGTGACTGCGCAGTCACTATTAAACTAAGGGCCCGTTGGTGCACTTGTGTAGTAGATAGTACCTGCCGAGCACTCCCGTGCTCGGATCTCCAACTGGCTTCACAAAGGATCCGTCGTGTGAAGGTTCCGTCTGATCCTACACCGGACTCCTTTGTACGCGGACCGCCAGGGCGGTCTCACCCTGGAATAGTCTCTGTGGACCCCAACGTGGGTCCGAACCGCCTCACAGGAACCGCAGCGTCCGCTGAGTCCCTAACTAACACTTGGCTCTAACGTGACAGGAACCCTAACCTAGGGCCTGTCCCTGTAGTACAGCAACCTAAAGTGGCTTTGGGGAAAACTCCTAGGGGCCTAACAGGGGTTAATAACCTGCCCCACTCCCCTAACTCTTCCCAGCCCTGACTGTACTTATTAATGCCTAACGAGTCCCAGTGCCTACAGCAGCAAGCTGTAGCTCACTGGATGCTGGCAGCCAACGTGCTGCGCAACAAGGTGCCTGCCTGTCAGACCTCACAGCACTAACAGCCATGACTCTGACAAGGCAGCACTCTACACTAAGGGCAGCGTCCCTATCTTGGGCCTCCCTAAGCACTTACCCACTAAGCTAGTGGGGAGTTGGGGCCTACCTGGGGTGTGGGTACCTATATGGGGCAGGAGCTGCACTCGCTCCCCGCACCCTTCCTTCCCTCACAGCTCCCTGACTCCAACTCTCTTTACCCTTTCTTTCCCAACTCCCACTAATGTAAGTGGCAGGGTCCCTAACCTGAGGGCTGTCCCTGGCAACACTCACGTCACTGGGGAGCTGAGCTATCTCGGGCCCTGGGGGTGCTGGCCTAGTACAGGGAGTCCCTGACTCCTGTACCCTACCTCCTTCCCTGGGCTGCTCCGGTCTCTGACTGCCCACGCAGCTGCAAGCCCGCGAAAATGTATCCACTTGCCTCTCAGACTCTTGGCCCTTATTGGCCACACTGTAGCACCTGGTGTGCTTGGCCCTAAGCCTCATGGGAATTGTAGTCCCGTGGAGGCTGTACTTACATTGGGGCCGCGTGCGCACCTTTCCTGCGCCTGCACTAACCCCTAATGGCCGCCACAACATCTCCCTCTCTATCCCTACTCTCGCGCAACTCTCCTGGCCTGTTCCTACCCTCGCGCAATGCCTACCTGACTCGCGGGGCTCCCTTGCGCATGCGCGATCACTGCACATGCGCGAGTGGCTGGGTAATGGCGGCGCCCTCTTCGCCGGCCGCCGGGACCTTAGAGACGTGACCGCGGCCTTAGCGATGGCCCGATCGCGTCCCCGGCAACCGGCCTGCTCGCGGAGAAGAGGCGCTGCTCCCTCCTCGGCCCCCACCCTCCGGAATGGCCGTCGGGTCTGCCGCTGGCCTCCGGCAGTACTCGACATCGGTGTTGGCCACGGAGGCTCCCTGGGAGGTTGCAGGGGGCAAAGGGTGACCTGGCTACACTCTCCCCCTGGTGAAAAACCCAACGTCCCCGCTTGGGGAACAACATAACATGGCACAATTTTACACACGGAAAAATGGCATGGCATAACCCGTACACTTAACAGATCGGCTGCAACATCCCTAAAACCTGACACATCACACCCATTATTACTCGAGGCCAGCTGAGTATCAGCTGCTTGCTGAGACCATTTGTGGGGTGCCCCTAACTGATCAGGTGGGGGTACCTCACTTTTGCATCCGTGAGCCTCCCCGGGGGAAATCTCTTGGAGGGCACACTCTGGGATAACAGTCACTGGTTCAGTACTACTTCCTCCCCCTGGAGGAAGGAATAGCACAGTGTCTTTCAAACCGGCCTTTACCTGGTCATCCATGGCCTGGAAGCAGCAGGCCAGGCGGCCAGGACCTTTCCCGCGGTCCACTACTGGGCGAATGGGCCGCTTCTTCTTGGGCGCACAGGAGGCAACTTCTACTAGCTCCCTTGCCACACAGTCCTTGTCCCTACGGACTTGCAAGGCTTCCACTGGGAAGCAAGAAATGAACAACGTCTCTGTTTCACCTGGCAGGGGGTAAAGAGTAGATACCTTACCACTGTGGTGATTCGCGGTGGCCAACAGGTCCTCGGGGACGCTGTCAGTTCCCACCTCGGCTGTATCGGGACCTGTCCACAACACTTCTGGGACAGTCCACTCACTGACTCGAAACTCGGGAGCGTTGGATCCCAGTCCTGGGACCATCATTTGGGTTAGAGCGCACGGGCTCATACTCAGTTCAGGAGCCATAACTCTGGCCTTTTTCACGGCCACCTCCATCGGAGTCTGTGGGGGGCAAGGGGGTTCCTTACCACTCTGCTGGCTTGCGATGGTTTTCTCTTCTTCTGGAACACTGTCAGATATCTTCTGTGCTTCACCTGACACCACGACAGAGCTGACTGTTCTCTTCAACTGAACGGTATGCGGTAGATACTGGTCCACTCGCACGGCGGGACAGCTTTCTTCTAGGGGGGACACCTCCGCCAGGACGCGATGTCGAGTGGAGCCATTCGCTCGGGTGTCCAGACTTAAGAAGCTATCGTGCTCCGTGGTCACCTGGAGGCTCACACCCGACACCCCTGGGGCAGTCAACCCACCCTTGTCATCGCTAACAAGCCTGGGACCGATGGTACCTCTGTAGGCCGGACGGGCCGTTGTAGGGCACACGGGCCCACAGCACCTGAATACACTGTAACTGAAGTAGGTGATTCTTTGGCCCCAACTTCACTGGTGTGGTCCGCCGGCTGGCGCATCACCACGAGTGGCTGGCGGCTGAATTCACTGAAAGAAGATAGGGGTACAGACACCTTACCCTGTGATTCCTCTGTCTCACTGCTGGGGTGGTTCGCCGGTAGGCGCATCGCCACCGATGGTTCGTCCTTTTCCGTAGCTGGCTGGGCCTCAATCCTTCCCTCTTGGTTGCAACGGGGGACTAGGGCAGCCTTGTCTGTCAGCTCCTCCACCTCCGTGGTTGAGGTAGAGCAAGTAACAGCATCTTCATCTCTGGGTTCTGCCATCTGAGATTCCTGCTTGGGATCTGGGACTGTAGACTGCAGCAGCACAGGCTTTAGAAACTGTGCCTCGCAGCCGGCACACTTGGGGCCCCAGGTCTGTTTGCCACCTGGGAAGTCACACTGATTACAAACACATCGTATACACCCCTCGTCCTCCACCACGGCCACCCGATATTCTATTGGTAGCCTAAAATGGTTAAAGTCCATACCACCAGATAGATTCAAGTCCTTTTGTAGGCACGGGCACACCAGAAAGGATATTTGCCCTCCTTTAGACCGCCATGCTCCATATAAATGAGGGTGTATTTCTCTGCATTTTGTACTGTTTTTAATGGGAACAGCAGTTGCTGATGGCTGTTCACTTTGCTTGCTCCCCCTGGTGCAATGTAAAGGAGGGGCCCGCTCTATCACTGAGTCACTCACTTTGCGGGGGCGGACCTCTGGTTTTCCCGCCAGTCCCGGACGGATTTCTGTGACACAATTGAGTGCAGGCTTGCAGTCAGCAACACATGTGCTCTCCTGCTTTGGCGGGAGCCGCCATTTTAGGTGTGACTCCCTTGATGAGGGAGCCTCCATTTTGATCACAGTTCTGGTAATCTCACTAAGGCTCTCTGAGTATGCAAGAGGGTAGCCTTCTGGTGGGGCCTCTGGGAAATACAAGGTCAGAGGGACATTTTCCCGGCATATTTCCTGATCCGTTACTAGCCATAGTCTACAACACTGGTCAGTGGGGTCGTACCGGTGCTCTATCCTCTTCCACCCTTGGTCTATGCCCAGGAGTCTCCCTAGGGCCTCACAAATTTCCCTCAACTTCACGGCACTACTGGGAACATCCCCTACTACTAGCACATGTCGCGGGGATACTTCTGTCCTCTTGGTTCGTTTGTGGGACTCATGGCTTGCAGGCCCAAACATGGTGAAAAATCTAATGTGGCCAATTTGGAAAAAATGAAAACAGGGCACCCCAGGTCTCTCTCAGCAGTGCCTCCAAATGTAACGGGTATTCCCCCCCCCCCAATCGCAGATATAGTGTGGGGTGCAAGGGAACATACAAGGTTACCATAGGTGTGGTGCATTATCTGTTGGTTCGCAGGAGGGCTGAGCTTCCGCCACGGGGAACCTGGGGCAATTATACTAGGGGTAACCACTTACTCAATTCAGCGCCTCCACCTGCGATGGCTCCAACCAGAGGGGGAGTGGTTCCTCGCAGGACAATCATAATAATCAATACTCATACACAGATATATAATAACTAATACTATTTACTTAGGTTAGAACAGAATATAACACATCATGACAGGTATCACATAACCGGTGTCCCTCTCACGAGGAGACACTAACTGTGACGTCCAGAAGGACGCTTCCCCAACACCAGGTGATCCCGCCCAGTGTCCAAAGAACCCCACCCAATGTCCCGCACTCTTGCAGAGAGAGTCAATGGGTGACTGCGCAGTCACTATTAAACTAAGGGCCCATTGGTGCACTTGTGTAGTAGATAGTACCTGCCGAGCACTCCCGTGCTCGGATCTCCAACTGGCTTCACAAAGGATCCGTCGTGTGAAGGTTCCGTCTGATCCTACACCGGACTCCTTTGTACGCGGACCGCCAGGGCGGTCTCACCCTGGAATAGTCTCTGTGGACCCCAACGTGGGTCCGAACCGCCTCACAGGAACCGCAGCGTCCGCTGAGTCCCTAACTAACACTTGGCTCTAACGTGACAGGAACCCTAACCTAGGGCCTGTCCCTGTAGTACAGCAACCTAAAGTGGCTTTGGGGAAAACTCCTAGGGGCCTAACAGGGGTTAATAACCTGCCCCACTCCCCTAACTCTTCCCAGCCCTGACTGTACTTATTAATGCCTAACGAGTCCCAGTGCCTACAGCAGCAAGCTGTAGCTCACTGGATGCTGGCAGCCAACGTGCTGCGCAACAAGGTGCCTGCCTGTCAGACCTCACAGCACTAACAGCCATGACTCTGACAAGGCAGCACTCTACACTAAGGGCAGCGTCCCTATCTTGGGCCTCCCTAAGCACTTACCCACTAAGCTAGTGGGGAGTTGGGGCCTACCTGGGGTGTGGGTACCTATATGGGGCAGGAGCTGCACTCGCTCCCCGCACCCTTCCTTTCCTCACAGCTCCCTGACTCCAACTCTCTTTACCCTTTCTTTCCCAACTCCCACTAATGTAAGTGGCAGGGTCCCTAACCTGAGGGCTGTCCCTGGCAACACTCACGTCACTGGGGAGCTGAGCTATCTCGGGCCCTGGGGGTGCTGGCCTAGTACAGGGAGTCCCTGACTCCTGTACCCTACCTCCTTCCCTGGGCTGCTCCGGTCTCTGACTGCCCACGCAGCTGCAAGCCCGCGAAAATGTATCCACTTGCTTCTCAGACTCTTGGCCCTCATTGGCCACACTGTAGCACCTGGTGTGCTTGGCCCTAAGCCTCATGGGAATTGTAGTCCCGTGGAGGCTGTACTTACATTGGGGCCACGTGCGCACCTTCCCTGCACCTGCACTAACCCCTAATGGCCGCCACAACATCTCCCTCTCTATCCCTACTCTCGCGCAACTCTCCTGGCCTGTTCCTACCCTCACGCAATGCCTACCTGACTCGCGGGGCTCCCTTGCGCATGCGCGATCACTGCGCATGTGCGAGTGGTTGGGTAATGGCGGCGCCCTCTTCGCCGGCCGCCGGGACCTTAGAGACGCGACCGCGGCCTTAGCGACGACCCGATCGCGTCCCCGGCAACCGGCCCGCTCGCGGAGAAGAGGCGCTGCTCCCTCCTCGGCCCCCACCCTCCGGAATGGCCGTCGAGTCTGCTGCTGGCCTCCGTCAGTACCCGACATTGGTGTTGGCCACGGAGGCTCCCTGGGAGGTCGCGGGGGGCATAGGGTGACCTGGCTACACAAAGTAGCCACAATATATGTAAATATATATACTGTGTGTGTAAAATCTAAGTAATATATGTAGTATACATACAATATATGCAACGTCAAAGCAACATCAAATAAAAAATGTGTGTACTGTAAATAATGTGGCATTTGATGTTTTATAAAGAACAGACACATTTTACATTGTGCGTATACAGTTACATCATACTGGCAGGTTCCTTCTCCATGTACATTACTTACTTTGAATGTCACAATCAATAGTGACAGAGGGACATATTTGTTTTGAAAAGGGCTCAACACATCAATTCTGGTACATTTAGTACAGTTAGGTGCTAGCACACAAACAGGCAAATTAGCTTCCCTTGCTACATGTTGGTCTGTGACATGTCTGTAGATATACACTTCCCATGTAATGACCGTTGTTATTTGACTTTCTTTTTATGTACTGTATGCTATCTTTTGGTTGCAAACATATCCTTCTGCGTATGGTCTTGCCAACAGTTTCAGTAACTGATTACCTCAGTACTGTACCTTCTTTCCACAGATTTCTTCTCCTGAATACTTGTTATAAGAAGTGATATCACCGGGTTTTATTGACGTAAATGGCAACTTTTCATTGGAGGGTTGAATTTTTTGTGTGTTTTTTTCTTAAATTTTTTCTCCTATTATGCGGTTCTTTGCAATATTAACATTTGTAGCAGAAATGTAAAAACGAAAATCCCTAAAGAAATGTTATTATTTCCACATTTCCCAGTTCAAATACCACCGTTCTCTAAAGATTTCAATATGAATATAGTAGTTTAAAGATTATTACATTGTGTATCTGTATGAAATCATAACTGTTATTCACTCCCATTGCATTACACTGTTGTGTTGTGTGTCACTATGAGCAGACAAGGCCATATGTACTCCATAACAAACCCTCTAGCATAGCCCATTCAACTTAATGCCCTGGAGGGTGTGTTATGGTGTAGCAATTGGCGTTAATATTAAAGCTGCAGTTCAAGCAATATCCTGCATTTGTTTTTTTTTTTAAATAAATCATGTCTGTAGTAAGAAAAAATACTTTTAGCATTTTCTGTTTTAAAAAACAACAACTTTGAAAGACCAATTTTCTTGTATTCTATTTTAACAAGCATGTTTGTTCCTATAGCAACCATTTACATTCCCCAGATCTAAAGATGTCGCTAAACTTTGCTGATCAATAGACGGAGAACGAATTGACCGGCAGCTATGCAGTTCTTTAGGTAAGTAGAGATTGCCCACATGAAACTATTGAAGTAAAAAAAAAAAACGGGAGCTTGAACTGCAGCTTTAAGTCCCAAATGGAAGTCCTGTCGCAATCATCAAAGTTAGACATTTTATTTTATTTTTTCAGAAAAGTGCAAAAAGTTTCGGGGATTAAACCTACGGCAGATGGGGAATAAACCTGCTGAAGGGTTAATCCCTGAAACATTCCCACCACCCTGCACCGAGAACATGAACAAGAAGAGAGAGTGCCACCTCCACCATTTTGTATAATATAAAGCACTAACGATTTTTGTGGGACTTCAGAGTATGGTTAAGCTTTGTGTGTTGGTAATACATCTCAATAAAAAGGCTATAGCCTTTATTTGCAAAGAGAAAGCCTGTCCTGCGCTCTGGCAGTTAGTTCCAGCACCCGTAGGTGTCAAATGGGGTCACAAAGAATAGAGCAGGAGAGTGTAATGGCGGACCTCAAGATAGGTCAGAGCTGGGAAGGGAAACCTTACCTATGTGTGCTCTCAGACCTGGGTCCCGCTCTCCTCTGAGCTCCAGTGCTTGACGTGCAGCCTTCTGAAGATAGGACGTGGAAGAAAGGAGTTCCGGCGCCACAGACAGTGACAAACATCAAGGTACTTCCGGGTTCGTAGAAAAAACTTTATCGAAGCCTCACAAACACACGGCTACACCACGATCTCCCTCTCAACGCGTTTCACGCTAGGAACAGCGCTTCGTCTTGGAGTGGGGAGACGTGGTCTGAGCCTGCACATTTAAAGTAAAATAGCCCGCGAAAACGGACTAGCATATTAACCCCTGATATACATGACTTATTAACAATATCCAGCTAACATCAAATCTTATTCATTAGACTCAATATATCTTTAGACATTAGTTCACACATAATTATATTACTAAAAATGCCAGATATGCTGTGTTGTAGTAAAGTATTATCAGGGATATATAAACTGCAACCTTTGCAACATTTAACCAAAAAACTGACATCTAGGACTATATTAGAAAAAATATAATAAACTATAAGCACAGTTTATTAGAGTAACTGTATCAGCTATATCTCAGTGTCATATTCATATACCACATAGAGAATAATTAAACTGATTCAAAATATATATATATATATATATTTTTGTCCAAGAATAACAGGGGAACAGGGAAGGGGTGGGGGGCAGGAAGGGGGGGGGGGGAGGGGGACGGGGGCAACGGTGAAAAGTAAGGGAAGAGAAGGGGTGACCGCAAGGGCAGAGCAAAAAATAAATTAAAACTGTAAATCATTAATAAAATAATCAATGATTTAATCTAATTGCATAATATTGAACAATAAAGCAGAGTCATATAATGTACAGATGTCAAAGGAAACAACGCAGGTCCCATTCAACGTTCAGTCCATTGGGTTGCAGTGTTTTTAGCATAAAGATCCAGTGTGCTTCTCGCTGGTGCAAGAGTTTGATCCGATCGCCTCCCCGTGGGGGTAATGGGATATGTTCAAGTGCTATACACTGTAATGATCCCACTGAACCCAATGGACAGGTGTTGAAGTGTATTGATACTGGATGCAGCACATGCTTATTCCGTATCAGCCTTAAATGCTCCAGAATACGAATCTTAAGGATTCTACTAGTGAGGCCTACATACTGTTTGCTGCATTTACATATCAATAGATACACGACACATTCTGTTTGACATGTGATGAATGATTTGATTTTATACCTGCGTGTCTCATCTCGGTTGGAAAAATGTGTGGATTTAGTCAAGTTAGGACAAATTTTACATCGTCCACACTTGTATGAGCCTAATAATTTAGGAAACAAAGAAAACATGTTGCCAGTTGACTTCTTTGGCCGTAACATACTAGGTGATAATGTATTCCCTAACGTAGCTGCTTTGCGGAATACCACGCAAGGGCCGGAGCACACCATATTGTGGATCAAGGGATCAAGAGATAATGTACCCCAATGTTTCCAAATAATGGATTTAATTGCCCCTGATTCCTCACTGTATCCCGTGATGAAGTGGGGTGCATCAGTGTTCTCCACAGGACATTTTTGTCTGGATTGGCTCTTATCCATGTTGATCAAAGACTCTATCGGTAGAGAGAGCTAGATCAAAGGCCTGATCAAGATCCATATCTGTATAACCCCTAGACAGAAACCTCCCCCTCATCTCATCCGTCCTGCGAACAAAGTCCTCCGCCGAGGAACAGTTCCGGCGTAAATGCAGGAACTGTCCCCTTGGGATTCCTTTGATCAGAGGGCGGGAATGACAACTTTTAGCATGTAACAATGAGTTTCTGGCATGTGGGTATGGCCTCCCGGCTGGGTATTGGGTGAGGGTGGTTAGGCCTCACGGGGTGGGGAGGGGGGGTAGTGGGTGAGGGTATGTAGGCCTCCCGAGTGGTGGGTGAGGGTGGGTAAACCCCTTAATGACTGTAGCGGTTCATAACCGCTATGGTGATTAAGGGTTTAGGGGACATTACATTGGCTGTTTTTATTCTTGTTTATGTTTTGCAGCATCGGAGGGGGCATGGACAGTGATGAAGATGAGGATGGCCTTCATCGTGGCAGCCGGACAAGGGTGAGTGCAATATGTATTTATTTTATTTATTGTTCTTTATGTATTTTAAATTGGCAAATGCACTATTATCCATTTGTGGATAATAGTAATTGTGCCCATGACTATACTGTATGTGTTGGGGGGGGGGGGGTATTTCTTTATACTGTAAGTATGTATGTGTTTTAAAAATAATTTGGGGGGGGGGCACAGAATTGGTACTGCAGGCCCGTGGGTAACACCCGAGGGCACCCATCGGCCTATAGCATCATTGCTGTGCATATATGTACTGTATGTTAGGGGGGTATAGGGGTTGTTGGTGTAATATATATATATATATATATATATATATATATATATATATATATATATATATATATATATATATATTTATATATTTATTTAGTGTGGGGCTGTTGTGTGTGTATTTTTTTATTGTGGGTAGCGGGGGTGGCCGAAGTGGGTATTAGCCCCAACGGTGGTTGTTTAGGGCTTGCAGGTGGGTAGCGGGAGGGCTTAACCCCTTCATGACTGTAATGACTTCATTAACCGCTAAGGTCATGAAGGGGTTAAGTCCACCCGCAACCCCCCCGCAAGCCCTAATCAGCCACCAAGGGCCAAATACCCCCTTCACCCACCCCCGCTACCCACAATAAACCTGGCACGGCTGGTTAACCCCCTCATTGCCTTAGCGGTTAGCCGCTAAGGTAATGAAGTGGGCTTTAAATGCATTTTTTCCTGCCTCGGATGCATGCCGGGGGGCTCCGGTGCTGGTATTAATGGTATCAGCTCTGGAGACCCCCGGCATCAATCCCAGCCAGGAAAAAGGCCTGATTTTTTCTAAGTGTCGACCTTGCCAATGCTTCTCCCCCAGCAACTTGCCAACTTTTGTTGGCGGGCTGGATTGGCGTAAAAATCTCAAGTCTAGAGTGCCGATCAGAAGCGAGAAGCTGATCGGGGCTACTAGAATTGAGCGCGTTTCAGAAAGTGCCGATAAGTCCCGAAAAGTGGCTTATCGCCACCCGGCTGCCGAAAAGTTTTTTCCGGGAAAAAAAATGCTGATTTAGGGCTCTTTTCGGCGCTTACTGAATCGGAAATGCAATTTTGGCGAGAAAATGGCGAAAAAAGCCTTTTCGGCGCTTACTGCATGAGGCCCTTTGTGAATAAAGTCTTTAGAGATCTCCTTGACAAATATGTAATTGTATACCTAGATGACATACTAATCTTTTCCAAAACCGTACAGGAACATTCTGGCCATGTAACACAAGTACTTCAAAGACTACGGGAGAATCAGTTATTCGCGAAATTGGAGAAATGTCAATTACATCAGACCAGGACTTAATTTCTAGGATACATCATCTCCGATACTGGACTTGCCATGGACCCAGCCAAAGTAAAAGCTGTTTTGGATTGACCTCGCTCCATGGGTCTTAAAGCTGTACAATGGTTTTTAGGGTTCGCCAATTATTACCGTAGGCTCATTCAAAATTTCTCATCCGTCGTAGCTCCCATTACAGCATTTATGCAGAAAGGAGCTGATCCTTCAAGATGGTCTACAGGGACTATTCAGGCAATCGAAAGGCTTATAACAGCCTTTGTTTCAGCTCCCGTCCTGGTGTATCCTGACCCTGGATTACATACACCATTGAGTGGACGCTTTGGACACCGGGACAGGAGCAGTATTGTCCCAAATGAAGGATTCTAAGGCCAAGCTACATCTGTATGTTTTTTTCTCTAAAAAATTCTCGGCAGCCGAACAAAATTACTACGTAAGCAACCGTGAACTTTTGGCCATCAAAATGGCATTAGCGGAATGGAGACATTTGCTCGAGGGTTCCGAAAACCCAGTTACCATCCTAACAGATGACAAGAACCTTCTATATATCGAGTGCGCTCATCGTTTACGGTCACGACAAGTGCGGTGGTCATTATTTTTCTCTCGGTTTAATTTTGTTATTTCTTATATAACAGGTTCTAAGAATGTGAAGGCGGATGCCCTTTCTCGCCAATTCCTGGTAGAGGACAAAACAGGACCAAGAGGAAACCATACTTCCCCCATCTCATATAATCTCCGCTGCAACATTCGATTCCTTTGAAGACATCTTGCGAGGTCAGTCTAATATTCCAGAGGGTCTTGAGGTTCTGGATGGATGCCTATTCACTGCACCAGCATATCGAAGGAAGGTACTGGATTGGGGTCACTGCTCCAAAAGCTCCAGACATCCAGGTACAAGAAGAACTATCAATCTTCTGGAACAGACTTTTTGGTGGCAAGGGATGAGAAAGAAGGTAAAAGATTTTGTCACAGGATGTCCAATATGTGCTCAAAATAAAACTCCCTGTAATAGGCCCACAGGGTTGCTGCAACCTCTTACGATTGCAGATTGACCATGGACTCATACTGTATATCTATGGATTTAATTGTAGAGTTACCAGTATCCAAAGGTATGAACACCATCCTGGTGGTTGTGGACCGGTTTTCGAAAAAAGCACATTTAATTCCCCTTAAGGGACTACTTAATGCCGTAAATTATCAGAGATATTCATTAAAGAAGTATTTCGACTTCATGGAGTTCCCTAAGTTATTGCATCAGATCGGGGGTCCCAATTTATCCCCAAATTCAGGCGGGCCTTTTTCAGCAATTGGGAGTATCTCTTCACTTCTCATCCGCTTATCATCCACAGACAAATGGTCAGACGGAGCGGACGAATCAGTCACTGGAACAATTCATCCAAATTTCAGACACTCAGGACAACTGGACAGAGCTCTTGCCTTGGGCCGAATTCTCACACAATGATCTGCTAAGTGAGTCAGCACAGGAATCAGCCTTCTTGACTAATTATGGATTTCACCCTTCAGCTCTTCCTGCTTCAGGACCCAGATCCGGGGTTCCAGCAGGGGATAGTAGGATTCAACAACTACAGGAGTCATGGGAAAGAATTCGTAGGAATCTCCGAAAAGCAGTGACTATGCAGAAAAAGCAGGCAGACCGGCATCGACGTGAAACACCAGCATACAATCCGGGTGAAAAAGTATGGCTGTCCACAAAAAATATCTAACTAAAGTGTATCGGTGAAGGGGTTAACCAGGCTAACTAATAAAGGTTCAGCCCACTTGGTTACCCCTGATCCGTGTGTTGAGGTCCTAGAGTGTCAGCTCTTGGACCCAGATGTCCTAAATGCATTACATACCTTTTCCCACACTTACAGATAAGAAGATATATAACGTTAGTTGTTTGGCAGTTAATAAAACTATCAACGCTAAAATGCTGTGTATTATCAGAGTTATCAAACGCCTTTGGTGTGATGACATATTTACATGCCTTGCACCCCTGACATCGGTACATCCCCTTGGTAGGACTCAGCCAAGTTTCTACTCTAGCGCGCTGATGATGACTATGGACAAGTTTGTCACGCAGGTTTTTCGATCTCCTGCTTGTGATATTCGGTTTGGGCCCAATAACCTTAACCAGGTCAACATCGGATAAAAGAAGGTGCCAATGTCGGGCAAAAATTCTTTTAATCGCCCACCATCTTTTGTTGTAGGTCCCGATGCATCTTATAATGTTATCCTTCCTTTTAGGTGTATTGGAGGACAAAAGGGAGTAAGTGGGGGAAAAGGTATGTAGGCAAGAAATGTCGATCAGATGCTGTTGAGAATTGAAGCTGAATGGATTTATAAATTGAAGACCAGAAGTCCCTTTGGACTTAATGAAGGATTCACTTATACTCCTTTCATCTGATCTCTCCCCACTACCTGCCCCCCGCCCCCCCCCCCCCACCTTTCCATCCCTTGCTGTTTGGTTATGGTGTCTTTGCTACCCTACATCGTTTACACATGTTTTTGGACCTCTGGTTATTACATATATTATTTATGTTTAATTTTAGAGCTGTCCTACCACTTGTGTTACACCTACCATTATATTGCTATACACCACATTATTGAGGTTTATTTCATTTAGAACTAGTGACTATATTGCCTGAATCATAAACCCATTTCCTTTCTTTTTGTTATGGGTTTATCGCTTGGTGTAATAACCACACACATTGTATTTACAGTGACACTTATTTACATATGTCATCTTTTGTGTGTTAAATATAGTGCAATTGATTATTTTAATTTCACTGTGTTTATGGACACGGTTGCGCTTTTTGTTATAAAGTAAGGGGCAATACTGCATGTATCATCCTTGTTTTTATTCATTCCTCTGCTGCCTTGAGCAGCAACATTTATTTTGTGCTCTGGAACTTTGATGAGGTACCTATTGAACATTTCCATCACCATATATATATGTATGATGAAAAGGATGTAAGGCAGGATTAAATCTATCTGCCTATACATGCACAGTGTTCAGTAGGTTTAGCCCCCTTTTTTATCTATCACCTCAAGCATGCGCAGTATTAACGGCTTCCTGATGGCTACAGTGGCTATCAGGCGCGTCATGCGCAATGATAACTGAAGCCGAGCACGAGCGTGCGTAGGCCAGGGAGATGCATTTGTATTACATTACCCTGCGCATGCGCAGTAGTGTTCTGCGATCGGCTCAGCGTCGTGTTGTCCTTTATCACGGCTTGAAGGGTGACTACAGGTTCCCAGGTACAAAGGGTTATTACAGTTAATTACAAAAGGTAACAAGACATGTTTAGGATGTTCACTGGCAGTTGCGCATGCGTTTTCTTGCACATGCGCCCTAGCGGCGTGTTGTTATTGTTTCCATGACAACCTGAGTGTTTAAATAGCGTCCGCTTCCCCCTATGTGCAAAATTGTCCCTGACGAAGCTCCGGAATAGGGGGGAAACGCGCATTGGGCGCGTGATTGTGTCATCACCCCCCGTTATGGGGCTGTTTTAACATAGTGTTTTTCCAGCAGTTCACTAGCATAGCCATATATTTAAAAATAGTGTAGCAGCTACTGTAGGGAATGGTTTCACTGATACAGTGTTGCTACTTGGATACATGGGCATGTAATGTTCAATCCCTGCTGCTGACTTTGGCAACGCATTTATTGTGCTAGTGTTTGTAAGTGCTGAGCTTTCAGGCTCACCTTGGCTGGTTGCACCCTATTTAGCCTCTAGGATTCCAGTAGCAATTATAGACTGGAGTATCTATATCTATGAGAGCTTTATCTCGATGCATCTGTTTATACCATTTAATCTATTTTTAATGTTTATTACATCACTCTTTTCGGTAATATATGTTTTAAGTATTCAGTATTAAAGGTTATATTTTACACTATAGTAGTGTGCATATAAGTGAATTTTCTCCTGGGATACAAACACTTTGTATCCCTTATTTTCCTTAAATCCTTGAGGACCTGCGGATCTGGGTGTTTTTTATGTCTCTCAGATAGGGAGCTTAATTTAGTGTGAAGGGTGATAATTTTAGCGTCCCTTTCCCGCTTGCGTCTCGCCGCGACACTTATCAACGTGCCTCTGAGGGTCGCCTTGTGAGCCTCCCATAGAGTTAACTGAGATTCCACAAAGCCTGGTTAATTTCTTTACCAATGTGTTCGCATATATCAGGGATTTTTAAGAGGGATTAATTGAGTTTCCAATTTGCTCCCAGCCTGTCATGTTTAATTTGGTTACACCTTAGGTCAATAGGTGCATGGTCTGACCATGAAATATCATGGATTACCGCACGGGCGACCAGCGGGACCAGTCTACTAGAGACGAAGAAGTAGTCGATTCTACTATATGAGTTGTGAGGATGGGAGTAAAACGTGTAATCTCTCTCCAGCGGGTGCAACTCTCTGCAAATATCCGCCAGATGGTTCTTCCGGAGGCCTGAAGTCAGGGAGAGCCTCACTTTTTTGTTACTCTCTTTGGGAGTGCTGGATCTATCTAGCGCTGGCTGAAAGACTATGTTAAAATCCCCTGCTATAATAATATGGCCCTGTGCCCAGGTGTTCAGGGTTTGGAAGAAGGTATCAAAAAATTTTGCGTCCTGCTCGCAGGGAGCGTACACGGCTGCTAGGGAAATAGGTTGCTCATGTATGGAACCCGTTAGGATGATGTAGCGACCTTCTTTATCTTTTTTGACTGTTTTAGCGTTAAAGTGTATCTTGTTGTGGAAAAGTATAGCGATTCCCTTCTTTTTTTCAGGGGCTGATGAGAGGAAGAACTGCAAATATTGCTTATCCATGAAACGGGGGGCACTTTTGTCATTAAAATGAGTTTCTTGGAACATCAATATGTCGGCACCCTGCCTTTTATATTCTGTAAACGCTATTTTGGGTTTTAAGGGGCTGTTGAAACCATTTACGTTTTGTGAAATGATGTTAAGGGTCATCTAATGATAGTGGGTGTGTAGAGCGTATCATGAGCCATAGTCTTACCCCGTTCCTAGGGCCGAGATATCCGTCTGATGGATTGACTGACAATGTGGTGATGTCTTTACCGCATATTCCCATGCCGTCCGCTCCTCTTTCCTCTGGGGGGGAATGGGGGAAATGGGAGGCCAGGGCCAAGGGAGTGGGGGCACATGAAGGTAGGAAGGGGCAGGAAAACATATAACATATAACGAACAAAAAGATAAAATTGACAGCATAAACAGTGTGTTTCTATTAGTGAATATACATAGAATTGAGAAGATCTCATCTGGGGTGGACCCAGAGAGATCCTTATGCCCATAAGTATGGCCTGGCAGACCGTCCGTAACGGTGGACTGGTCTGTGTCCCGAGGGACCAGCCTCCTAGGGACTAGAACACGGCCCATTACCGGGGAATGGGTCGAGATAGGAGACGCCTGCAGCGGGGGTAGTCCCCGCCAGCGCATCTTGAAGCATTATTTAGATAAACTTGTACCAGCAATACATCAATTAATAACTTTTGTAGATAATAAAAACTGAGATTTTACAAACACCTCAAATGACTGATATCAAGGGAAAACATTCAGAGGGGTATAGTGAGTAACTATAGGGATGCGTGGGAAATCCCACCTCCAAACCTCCCCTCTGAATCTTGCATACCTTAACCTTTACCCTTATATGACATTTCTGTGTTAAGCCTAACTACATCCTAACCTTTGGCTAACTTGAACTCCTCCTAGTATCCGTCCCTCATACCTCTCGGTCTGATTTTATTCTATTCTGCAGCCCTTAGAGACACGGAGAGCGCCTGTCAGGCTCCTTTGATCCTCCTCGTCTATAATATTGATACTCTTTTTGGTTTGTGCATCTAATTCTATGTAGTGTGTATTGAGATAATAAGGGCGATGTGGGAGACCCGGTTTATAACGGAGATAGCTTATGGGGGGGAGGGGGGGGGACTCTGTATATCTGATTGGATCTTGCTATTAAGCCCCCTTTTCTAGCTGTCTGTATATCTAATCATCTCCCTACCTCCTCCACTTCCCCATATGAGCAGCATCAATGCACCTGAGGCCTTCATTGCCACCAGAGTTAACTCCTACGGGGTCCTGCCACCTCATTGCTGTCCCGTTGGGGGGAGTGTTCCTTCTGTCCCTCAGCTGCAACTTGCTCATGCTCCTCCATATCTCCATGTCTCCCCCTCGCCCCCCCATCCCCGCCCCTGCCCGCCCCCCCATCCCCATGTTTCTCATCATATTGGACATCCACATGATATTCTTTTTCCACATGAATTACTAAGTGTATTATAAATGATATAGAAAGTAGTACAAGAATACCTGATCATAAAAAAACAAGAGAAACCCTTCTCCTCATTCATGCCCCTGAGCATCATGGTATCCAACTCTATCCACCACAATTCCCTCCGTTTAAGTGATGTCATGCGATTTCCCCCACGTCTTGATTTGATGACCTGTTCTATGCTTTGAAATCTTGACTCACCAAATGCCCATGTTCCTGAAAATGTGTAGAAACTGGAGACATTTGTGATGGACTCCTTATTAAATGTGTATGTTCACTAATTCTCCTTGCCAGTACTCGCGTGGTCTCGCCCACATACAGTATAGGGTCCCTCAGAGGCATTTCAATATGTAAAAACATTATCAGATTGACATCTGAGTAACTGGTTAATAGTATAAGATTTCACACTATAGGGATGAGAGAACGTCTTCCCTTTTATCACCGCTTTGCAGTGAATACAGTGCCCGCATGAATACGTTCCCACTGGCTTGTGTAGCCATAGGGGTTCCTGTTCTATGACTGATAAATCAGTCCTTGTAATGATGTCGTTACCATTCTTCGATCTTCTATGTGCAATTGAGGAGGAGCATTAAACTGTCCAACTATCCTGTCATCACTTTGAAGGATGTATCAATATTTGTTCATAAGTATGTAGAAATCAATGGGATTCGGTATTCCTTTTTGGTGACCGCCGTGGGCTGTAATAAAACAGACCTGTCTTTAGATAAAACTCTATTTCTCAACCTACTTAGATTTTTGTCCATCCTGCATCCTTAACACCTCCTAATAAACACATCCATGCCCCATTGTCTGCATCCTGTGGATGTATATTCTGTGCGAATTAATTCCTGACTCTCCTTTTCAAACACACTGGGACCTCTGACAAGCCATCTAAATATTGCTGTTCTAATCATGGTGTTTCCTCTAGTGTACTCCCTTATTTGTTTCATAAACTGTCTCACAAAAAATGTTTTTATGGAATGTACAGTATGATCATTTTATTTTCAGAAACTGAAGCCATAGAATTAAAGTTTATTAAGTAACCTTGCACTCTTAAAGGAGCAATCCAAGGGGCGTTTTTTTAAAACTTGTATTAGGATTGAAGCAACGGTGTCTCTGGAGCTGAACCCCATTCATTTCAGCTCAGAGGATCCCCTCTAAGGATCTGTATGGGTCCCGGTAGCAGCTCCGGCTGGGCTAGCTGGGGTTTAAAGTTTAAAGCTCCTGCGTCACATGGGCCAATAGGAAGCCGAACCGGATGACATCACGGCTTCCTATTGGCCTGCAGGGCGTAGGAGCTCTGAAACTCCGCCATTACATCAACCCTGCTAGCCGAGCGGAGCGGGTACCAGAACCCCTATTGAATTATGTATCTCCGGAAGCTGGGGGGCCACAGAGGTGAAATGAATTGGGGTTCAGCTCTGGAGACCCCCTGCTTAAAAAGAAAAAACACCCGCTTGGATTGCCTCTTTAAGTGAAAGCTAATTTTTGGCATGCATATCAAAAGTATAAATATTGCTTTTAGCCAGCTTGTGCAAGACGCCGACAAATAAAGGTGAGAATGCTTGCAAAGCAAGGCTGAATGAAAACAAGGTCTTGCTTTGTTTTTGCCTTCGGCCAGAGCTCACACACTTGCAAGCTTGTTACAATAAAGATCCACAAGCAAGGTTTTCTTTTTAGACAGCATGCTGTATATCCAGGACTCGCATTCCACTGCATTTATAGCCTTCCTTATTCTGTTCGGTCCAATGCACTCTTCTAATATATACAGTATACAGCAATCTTCCCTATGGTATTGAAGTTAAACAAATAGTATTCTAATTTTAAACGCCCCAGGTCTTTGCAACAATTGATTTCTTAGTGAGGCTCTTTAGATTTTTGTATGTGTAACTTTCCATTGTTTGTGTAAGATAATCAGAGAAGACGTGGTTTACGGTATGTGTCTGTGTAGTGCAGTTCCATGGTATTGCACATGCTCTCCTTGCATCAGTAGCAAACATCTTTACGGCTAATCCCTATAGGGAGATAGCTCCTCTTCATTAGAATACTCTCATTACTCACTGACTACATGATTTAGTTTTCACATTTTCTTCTGCCTTCTCTCTAGTGGAATCTCTTGTGCATAGGTTTGAGGCTTGCATTGCCATTATAAGTCCCATTTGTAATTTTGTGCTACGTCGCTTCTGGCTCTCCAGTTTATTTCAAAGTTTTGTAATTACTTTTTCTTCAGTTCCCAGTTTGACTGTTTTACAAAGTTATATTCAATGAAGGGTTATTCGGGGGGTTTTGTGATATGTCATTTTATTTCTCTTGACATTTTTTTTTTTGCTTTCAATAGGTCACACTGCAAACAAGGAATTTATGGAGGAGGAGAAGTGCATACAGATAAGCCTCTACGGTGTATTACCATTTATTACAGTTAAAATGTCGAGACGTAAAAAACAAGGAGTTTATTATATTTTCGTGATTAAGCTTGGGCTTTAAAAGTAAATTACCAGCACAATACATGGCAGGCCCCCTGCAGCACAGTTACAGTAGTTAGTTACAGTTTGGTATATTGTACTGTAGCTAAAATAGAGAGGACAAAGTGACTAGCCTAGATTCATACTGTTTACTATTAGCAATGATTAAATCTGCATTTACAGCGATTCAGCAACTTTATTTTAAAGCACCAACCCCCTAAATCAATTTCTTATAAGTTTATTTTTTTCTCTCCATATTTTGAACTGGGGGAAAGTCCTTATCTGGCAGCAAGACGTCTGGCAGCTGGATCCTCCTCTCTCTATGCTGCAGTAAAGAACACCGGCTCCCCGCATTTCGCTTCCGCTTCGAAGCACATATTGCTCGTCACTTTAAGTTTAGATTTTTCACGTCACTGCTGGGTTCTAAGAGCGCCCTATTTTTTTTTTTACATCTTTCACCCATGTCGGCCAATACAAAGCTTCATTTGGGCATTACATTCCGTACTTCATATTTCATGACTCCAGAAGCCATCTTGATTTTTTTTTACATTTCACCTGCAAATAAAAAGGCAAATATCTCGTGTACTTTGGGTCCCCAGAGCTGAGAATTGTGTAGTTAAGATTGTGAAAAATAATAAATACAAATAAGGGGGAACAGCTTGCTTAAACTATGTATACGGTTGATTTAGACATTACCAGTACTGTTATTTGTATCTCTTCCCTTTTCAAGGCTCGTTAGAACAGTCTGTAAAATATGTGCGCTGCGTCCAGCATTTATTTTAAAATGATAACTCCTTGATTGGTTATCCAATGGAGCATCAAACTGGTTATCTGGTCAAGGAGGGATGAACTGTACTTCACAATTTTGCCAGTTTCAGTGACTGTTTCATGGAAATGTGGGTTTAAGATAGCAATGACTGAATATTTTTGATTCAAGTTTGGAAATGGAGTTTGCCGAGATGCCAGTGAAAACTCTGCTAAGGGCATCCATATTTATTCTTCTATTAAGTACATTTGTAATGTTGCTTTAGGTTTCCTACTAGAGATGGGAAAAACAAATTTGCGACTTTGGATCCGCCAATTCCTTTGATCTGCAGATTTCTGCGTATCACTCTCCAAAAGGGAAATCAGCAATTGTGGATTTTTTTACTTCAGAGGCAAAGAACAATCCGGTCTTGGATGAATTTTCGTCAATCCGCAAACCGATTCAGAAACCATATGAGGATTGTTAAAACACACTCACAGAGGAAGGGGGTGGGGGGGACAGTGAGAACTTTCAATTTTTTTTAAACAGTCGCCAGTTGTATTACATCCCCTCAAACATCCCTCCAAATAAATTAGGTAGAAATGCCTGTGCTTAAAAAGGAGCACATCTGAGAGATATGCTAATAGCTGTGTAAAGTATATTTAAATGAGTCCCTTCCCACACTTTCTAAAAGGATTACCATACCAACTATATAGAGTTGATAATAAGCCTAAGGCACCAACCTAATGACTGCAATGGTGTCAGACGCAACAGGACTTGAACCCACAACCACTGCTTTTATAGGCCACAGCTCTAGCAGTGTGAGCTAAACCAGCTGATGGGTAGCACCACTGTAACTGCTGTACTTCACCTTGTTTTTAATTGTGTCTGCCAGAAAACTTGTTTTATTTAATCTCTATTAGCATATGAAGAGAGAGAAAATGCAATCCTTTAGATGAGGTGTACTCCTAAATAATCTAAGTGGGTAAAATACTCCTTAGAGATGTATAATGACCTGGAAAAACAGCTCTTTGCACTGAAGCAGTACCAGTTGGTTTAGGTCACTACTAGATCTGGGACATAGAAGAGCGGTGGTTGTGGTTCTAGGCCTGTTGGGTCTGACACCATTCTAGTAATTAGGTTGGTGCCTTAGGCTTGTTATGAGCTCTATATAGTTGGTATCACCACCATTTTAGAAAGTGTGGGACTCATTTAAATATACTTTGCATATGTATTAGAATATGGCTCAGGTGTGCTCCTTTTTCAGTATATATATATATATATATATATATATATATATATATATATATATATATATATATATATATATATACTGGTGACTACTAATAAAATTAGAAAGGTCTTGTTAGAAATCTGTTTACTATATTAAAATGTATGAATGAGAGCTTATATCAAGACACCTAAATGAGAATATGTTGTAAGGTTTAGAATTCATATGTAGGCAAAAGAGAGGAGTTGCAGTTAAGGTTTAATGCATAACAGATGTTGGAGGTTGGCTTACGTATAGGGTTTCAGGCCTAGTCTGAAACTGTAACATGAGAAAAGTTGTTTGTTATTTTAGCGCTGCTTCCCTCGCCCTCCAACCCCTCTGCCCCCCCACCTCCCCAATAAATATACAAAATATCCCACCACCCCAATACATATAAAATTCAGACTTACCTTAGGGATTGTGTCAGGTCAGGCCCAGTGGCTGTGGAGGGGGGGCAGTGGATGCGGAGGGAGGGCAGTGGACTCAGGGGGAGGGCAGTGGATGCGGGCCCCCCAATATCATCATCATCTTATTCCCCCCATCATCATCAGCTCATCCTGGCCCCCATCATCATCATCTCATCTCATCAGACTGGCCCCCATCATGATCTCATCAGACTGGCCCCCATCATCATTATCATCTTACACCCCCCCCTTACCATATTTCCTGGCAGGACGCAGACATCACCGGACCTGTTTCTGGGCCGACGGGGAGTGGGATCCGCCTCCGCTCTCCTCCGATTAGCTGTCCTCTGCTCCAGTCAGGGACAGCACATGACACATTCACAAGTCCTCCTGACTGCGCCCGACCACTATCTGCATGCCGCCCTCCAATCGCATCACAGCACTTCAACCGCACTCGCCGCCCTCGCGCTTGTGACTGCCTCTGCCGCCCTCGCGTTGCCTCTGCCTCCACCACCCTCATGATGGCTGCCGCAGCCCGCAACATGGAAATACCGGCCACATATGTGTCCAGTATTACCACCAATTTTATACCGGCCTGTCCGAGTGAAAACCGTATATAAAACGTATATAACTGTATATAAAACAGGATCCTTTATTGTAGCATCCACTGCAGGTGTTATTACAGCGAATGCATAGTCTTTAAGAATAGGGCCCAGACCTCTGTATGGTACCGGCCTTCTCGCAGTCTGAAGGCCTTGTCCTCTATTCAGATCTTTAGCTGCAGTCAGCCCCAGGAGGGGCTGAAAGCACGGCTCTCTCCCTAGAGGTAGAGACTAGGACTCTATAATTTAGAGTGTCTCCTCCTTAATGCAGATGGGGAGGGTACCTGGGCTGCACCCGGATTGGGTAACTCACAGACCACTCCCCACCTCCACTCCTGCCACTCAAGGAGGCTGCATGAGGGGGGGGGAGGGGTAAACCCCACAGGATAGCTTGCCACTGCCTGTAGCTACTAGGATTTATGTGACGGGGCAGAAAGTATAATTTGGACCAGCCATGGCTACATTAGGAACCCAAGAGGAGAAAGGGGGTGGAGTTAGTGATCAATAAATACAGTTGTACCTTGATTAGTTCTCTCTCTTCCCAAGACCTCTGCAAGGAACATCAGCAGAATGTGAGTAAACAAAGGTTTCTCTCTCTCTTTGTTCTATCATTACCATCTGATAGAAAGAGCACATGTTATCATCATTGATTGAATTTCCATCTGCAAGTAACACTGTAAGAATAAACTCTAACTGTCTGCTGAACCACAATCTTCTGAAGTATTGGAATCTTTATGAACAAGGAATAAGTGAAATTATTCTAACAGGTCGCTATCTCTGTTGACAGAATTTAAAAGCAATGTGTGCAAATGCTGGTAATCTGAGAAACAACAGGGCAGACTTTTTTTTATAGCAGTGGTTTTCAACCTGTGCTCCATGGTACTTCGGATTCCGCACAAGATTACCAGGTGTTTCCCGATTACAAATCTAGTAAAGCCAAGTTTTTAACATAACGATTTAAAGGTTATTAGCCCCTTTGATCACCCCAGGACGTAGCTACTAGTGTACGTCATGGGGTAAGGCAGATCACGTGCTGCGCTCCGGAGGAGCACAGGATGCTATCTGAACTGACGGGGGCCCGAAGGGAGATGACTCCGCCCCTCCGATTCCATCATCAGTGTTGGAAGTGATCACGTGACCGATTCTGGAAGCTATTATATGATTGGAGTACCAGATGGGCTGTGGCACTTAGGCCCCATGGCCTCTCCGGCACCGAAAGGGTTAAATGATATACTGTAATATGATGAATCACACATCATTTAGAAAGCTGCTAATTTAAAAAAAAACAAAACACAATTTAGTGCGTTTAATTTACATATATAGATTAAGTAGGTCTGGATTCTGCAGTCAAATATATATATATTGCAAGAGGGAAAAAGAGCCCAAAATAAAGCACACTAGTTTGCCTGGCAGTACAAATACACAAAATTTTATTGAAGGTTGTCACAGAACATAAGTTTAAAATACAAAACACAGAAAGTTTTAAAATAAGGCATGGACCCCCTATATAGCAAAACTTGTTTTATCCTCTAACCAGAGTGTCCCATAATGGACAATACAAAGGTCTGAATGAACAGAATAAATGCTCTAAAGTACCTGACAGGGGGGAATTAGTACAGCTAGCTGCAGATAGAAAATGGTGGCTAAATAGTGTGGAAAATACAAAGACAGCAATACACTTCTATCTCCCTTGAATCTGGGATAAATACAGAGTAATGCAGTGTCAGTAAGACTCAATGTACAGCACACATGTTATAGTCAAAATTGCACACCATAATCTGCAGCAGCAAAATACACAATACATCACCTCAAGTCAGGTACTCAGCAGTGTCTGGGGAGGAAACAAGGAGCAAAGCTCTTAGCACGTGAACATGTCCCAAGGGGGGACAAAACAGGGGATCCTGCCTACTGGACCTGCTCCTACGCGTTTCGGCCTTAGCCTTCTACTGGGAGTGGTCTGTGGCACTTAGGCCCCATGGCCTCTCCGGCACCGAAAGGGTTAAATGATATACTGTAATATGATGAATCACACATCATTTAGAAAGCTGCTAATTTAAAAAAAAAAAAAAAACACACAATTTAGTGCGTTTAATTTACATATATAGATTAAGTAGGTCTGGATTCTGCAGTCAAATATATATATATATATATATATATTTTCGGCACATGAATCCTCCATTACACTGTTGTGTATATTAGCCCATTTCATTCTGCACTATTGTAAGTGCGCTATTCATATTTTAACCATAAACAGAGTGTTATTTAGCTGTTCTGTGCTATGGTATTCTTCCTTGACTTTCCTATGGGTATCCTGTCCGATTGTATTTCCTGCTGAGCTGTGTTCCACCAGTCGTGGGAGTGCCAGCCTGAGAATACACCACAACTTATCCTACCTGCTGGGAAGAGATTTACATGCCTTTGTACACTGCGCTTATATTTCTTACAGTTTGTAAGTAGGCAATTCATTAGAGCCAAGCATATCCAGATCCATTCATTTATTTGAGTACCTCTGCACTTAGATTTTCTTTGTGTGTTTTTTGTTTCTCCTTCATGCTCCTCCTGGAATTCATCCACCTGGGACAAGTGAAGACGAATCCCACTAGAGGGTTTTGAGCAGGGAGTTCAAAATGTAATTTAATGTATTACACATTTCACGAGTCTTATACTTATTCACACTTGTGATATATATTATTTTATCCACTATTAAGTAAAGATCATTCACGAAGCTTTTTTTGCGCCTAATTTCACTTTGCACTAGTACAGGGGGTTTATAGAGCCACAATAAATTTTTTAAACTCTCTGTAATTCTTAAAGCAGCTATCTTCCCCCAGAAGCTAATATGAGTTTAACTCATATAATATTCATATCTTGGCCCCTGCTCATGTCCTGCTCTTTGTTGTTTTCGTGTTAAAAATCATGATTAAATGGGTAGCTTCTGCCGTTAATATGGTAACCTTTAAACTGCACTGGGCTCTGGAGAGAGCTCCATTTTCCCCTCCTGGACACTTATTTTAAACCTCTTATATCTCCTAGACAAATAATCTGATTTTTAACAGAATAAAAGCATTGGAAATTTCAAAAAGAGATCTCTTAAAAATGGTAAAATGCTATAAAGAGTAGAAAACTACATTACATTACTTTACAGTAATGACAAGAAAGATGTCCTATATATTGGCTATTAGTGAGTCTGTTGTTCTCAAGTAGACCTGACTCAAAGGAAAAATCGAAAAAGTAAATGTAACCCTTCTATGGTACCCCACCCGACATGAGATTGGGGAGTACACTCCTGGTTACTCTGAGTGGTCTTGGTGCTGTGACCTGCTGGTAGACAGGAGGGCTGAGTGCTCCGCGGTGTTGTGGGGAGAACCCAGGACAGGGACAGGAGATGTGGTGTGGGACAGGTTACCTTGTTCTCTCAGGGTGCACAGCGCCTCCAGCCAGTACGGATCCCCTGCGGTCTCCAGAGGAGAGACCCCCACTGACACTCCATTCTCCAGACACCAGGAACAGGGACACACACAGCAGCTTCTTTCTGTGGATCTTTATTCAGGGCAGCATACACAGCATACAGCAGAACATGATAGGCCTGATATGCTCTCTGCCCTTCTGCTCATGGCAGCTAGATTCTCCTCCCTCCTCACCCAGGTAGGGCAGGAGGGAGAGAACTCTCCTTGACTTCCTATCTCTCTCAGCTCTCTCTGAAGACTAACTCACACTCACTAACTGACAATCTATATTTTAGAAAACATGTCTCAATTTGAATATCCTCAGTGAGTGTCTCTAACTTTGAATCATTACAACTCAAAGCTGGATACCGATTGGCTCACACACATTAGGGGGTGTTCCAACCCATATCCACCTTTTGGATTAACATGCTCAAAGGTTGCTTAGGCCCGCCCCTGAATATTGCTACAAACTCAGAGCTGAAATGCAAAACAGGCCAACTGAAGGAATTAACCTTTCCACTGCCTGTTCTAACAGGACTGACAGAGGAAAGGCCCAGAATTAGCAATAGCTGCCGAAGGCCAGGCTATATACTCCCTCTGGTAAAACTCCAACCGTCCTGGCTTGGACTTACAGCAGGTATAGCCTCTATCATACTGTGCAACACCTGTAAATTTACATAAGCTGAAATGCATTAACTCCTATACATTCCAGCATGGACAGCACTGACATAACCACTGCATATACACAGAAACATGGCAATACAGTGACTGACTGAACAGAACATTTCTACTAACACAGCAATTATTAAAGCATTCATAGTAATGAGCAGGGTCAGGCTTCCTGACCATTCTACCAGTATCATCAGGTACCTTTACTGAATAGCACTTTCGTGTCCCATACTCAGAAATATATTCCACTCGGTCTATGTGAATATCTCTCCCAACCATCCATAGTTTTAATAACTGGGGAGCTCCATCCAAATCCACATAGGCTGGATCTTTTGCATAAGTCCCAAGGTGGGCAATTATGGCCTCTTTCACCCACTCTAAGCGGTGAATTTCCACAGTTCTCATCAATTTCTCAGGGAGATATGGGAACCCAAATCCCATCTTTCTGAACCTATGAACTATTACTCGGGCTGCTCTACTAAATTTCACTAAACTGCGGTCAGTAGCAGTACCCGGCAGCACCCAACATATACAGTAGGACCTTCCCACATAGGGTTTCCTTCTGCCCCCTCCCTGACAGGAGACAATACATTATCAGATCTTACTGAGCCCATCCCATCATCATCACAATCCCCCCACTGCACAGACCCTTCTAAATGCATATCAGGCATAACAGACATAACATCATATTGTCCAATTGAAGCCACAGGACTTCCGTGTGAAGAGGGCCTGGGGGTTAAGGGTTGCACTTTGTGACTAGTAATGGATGGGGAATGCGGGGCAGAAGGGGCAGATGACTCAGGGACTGGGGCCTCCGGTGACAAGGGGCCAGCACCAAAGTCTCTAGGGGGCATGTTCAGGGAACTCTCCCCGGGAGGAGCAATGGCACACTCCTGGGTCAAGTTCAGTTTGCCCCTCCCTCTGCTCTTATGGCAGCGGGCTTCAGCCAGCGCCTCGGCCTGAAGGGCCTCCCGGGACTTCTTCCACTCCCTGTATGTCAGGAGGAAAGGATCAACCGGAAGGGTAGTACTCACCGGAGCGGCCTGGATCTCTCTGGAGCTCACCCGGCCGAGCGACTCGGTGGCCATCTTAGCTCCCGGTGGTGGAGTAGCAACAGTGGAGTCGATGCAGTCATCAGGGGTGGTGCCGGCCAGCACTTCGCCTGACAGTCGACTCTGGAGCAGCAGGTCATCGTAGTGATGTTCAGCAGCTCGCATGTAGGAGAGTGCGAGAGCACGGGCCTCACACATCTCCTGCTGGCGCCGCAGATACAGCTCCGCAGCTTTCTGGGCGCGATCCCAGTGGGGATCCGTAGACAGGAAATGCAGCTCACCGCCATGAGTAGCAGGGCAGATCCCAGCTGCATCAGGTACGTGGGAGGCATCGGCCGATACCTCGGTGGTGTCTGGAACAGCGGGCACTTCGACAGAGGGCGCCTCCCTCATGGAGCGGTTCACTGGAGCAGGACGCACCTCACAGTAAGCAGGTGGGGTGATCCCGCAGAGCTCTGACAGCAGACCACTGACCGCCGCTGGCACAGGCGCAGAGGAGGACGACTCCAGAGGCGGAGCAGCACCAGGTACGTTGTGGAAGGCATTCACCCAGGCAGTTGGCCCAAGCAGAGAGCCTTCTTTCTGGCCACCATGCCGGACGATAGGAAGGTCCATGCTAGACCTGGATGAGGGGTACGTGGACACCACTTGTAGATCAGGGTAGAACAGTTCATACACCATGGCAATGTAATGGTGGGCAGCGTCGTCGGCTGATGCTTGAGCCAGTTGAGACAACTTGCGCACCAGGGTTTAGAGAATGCGCAGCTCCTCAGTGCTCATGGTGAGATCAGGTTCTGCAGGGCCATTGAGCCTAGCCCGCAGATAGGGCACACGGCAAGCAGAGCAACCTCCCATGAGGTGAAGAGAGCCGCCAGGACAATCACATAAGGAGCAAACCCCAAGTAGTTGATTCTCAGGGGAGTCCCTAATGACTTGGACTCCTCCGGTCAGTTCATAGACTTGTCCACGATTCTCCATGATTTATAGATAGCAACAGCAGTTCAGAGGCACTACTGCTGTCTCTGTAGTACACGTGCGTCTGGCTCTTCACTTCCTGTGGGTTCCTTCATTCACACTCGGCTCCTCCCCCTGGTAAATAGGATAGTCCAATCCAGAACAAGCAAAGGGGGAGGGGTTTGAACAGTTCCCGCATTTTCTTGCAAGCTGAAGAGCAGCACATGCTTGCAAAATGCAGAAATCCTTGCAGAACAGCACATGGCTTCCCTGGTAAGGTGGGAAGCGCTATTTTGAGCACAAAGAGAGTCCATGCGGCCCCCATTGAGCTGGAGCCGCCATTTTAAGAGCACAAAAATACATGGCATCCCTGAAGGAGCAGGAAACACCAGATGGAGATATAACATAGTCCAGCACAATGTGGTCTCTGTTTGCATTCAGGAGCCACAATTACATTTCTGTCCCTGTAATCTTTGAGTGTCACGCACCCTGGGGTATCATCAGGGAACGCCTTGCACAGGGACCGCAGTAACTCTTACTGCAGGGTGCGCAGGGACCTACAGACATTTCCCATGTAGTCCCTGTCCCCTTACCTCTCTCTTCATTGTGGGGTGCAGAAGGGTCATCACGCTTCCCTGGTGTCGCCTCAGGCCAGCCGCCCCAACTGTAGTGCAATTAAGGGACCGCCAGCTCCCTGGTGAAGCCTCAGGGATCTGCCTCCCTTTTCTTCTTAGTTGGGGTGCACAGGGGTCATAGGCGTAATCCCCAGAGTTCCCTGTCCCCCTCCTCTCCGTGGTGGGATACAGTAGGGTGACCACACTTCACTGGGGATGCCTCAGGTCTGTCGCCCCTGCTGCAGTGCCATTAATAGGCAGCCAGCTCCCTGGTGAAGCCTCAGGAACCGGCCCCTTTTTTCTTCTTGGTAAGTTGTTGGAGGCACAGAGGGTCCTATGCAATCATAGAGCCGCCTCTGTCCCCTTGAAGTGCATGTAAAGACACGCTCCCTGGTGCATAGCCACCAGGAATGGTCCCACAGCAAAGTCTTCTTAATTAGGGTAACCCCCTCCCTGGGGAAGCTTCAGGGAAGGGTTCCCTCACTGCAAAGTCTATGGCTGCTGTTCTGTGCTGCATACAAAGTCTTTGAAACTGCTGCATGGTCCACTGTCGTTGAAAACCTGTCCCGTGGGAAAAACCTGTCCTGTCCTGGGGAGCAGTCCTCATCTCAGCAGCGCCTCCAAATTTAACCCTTCTATGGTACCCCACCCGACATGAGATTGGGGGGTACACTCCTTCTGGTCACTCTGAGTGGTCTTGGTGCTGTGACTTGCTGGTAAACAGGAGGGCTGAGTGCTCCGCGGTGTTGTGGGGAGAACCCAGGACAGGAACAGGAGGTGGTGTGGGACAGGTTACCTTGTTCTCTCAGGGTGCACAGCGCCTCCAGCCAGTAGGGATTCCCTGGGGTCTCCAGAGGAGAGACCTCCACTGACACTCCATTCTCCAGACACCAGGAACAGGGACACACACAGCAGCTTCTTTTCTGTGGATCTTTATTCAGGGCAGCATACACAGCATACAGCAGAACATGATAGGCCTGATATGCTCTCTGCCCTTCTGCTCATGGCAGCTTGATTCCCCTCCCTCCTCACCCAGGTAGGGCAGGAGGGAGAGAACTCTTCTTGACTTCCTATCTCTCTCAGCTCTCTCTGAAGACTAACTCACACTCACTAACTGACAATCTATATTTTAGGAAACATGTCTCAATTTGAATATCCTCAGGGAGTGTCTCTAACTTTGAATCATTACAACTCAAAGCTGGATACCGATTGGCTCACACACATCAGGGGGTGTTCCACCTCATATCCACCCTTTGGATTAACATGCTCAAAGGTTGCTTAGGCCCGCTTCTGAATATTGCTACATACTCAGAGCTGAAATGAAAAACAGGCCAACTGAAGGAATTAACCTTTCAACTGCCTGTTCTAACAGGACTGACAGAGGAAAGGCCCAGAATTAGCAATAGCTGCCAAAGGCCAGGCTATATAAATAAGGAATTCATTCTAAGAAATTATGAAACTGAGGACCCTATTGTATGTAATAAGCAGACCTAAGCCTTACAGCAGGGTGCTCAACTGCAGTCATCAAGCCCCCACAACAGGTCAGGTTTTCAGGCTATCCCACGCTTCAGCACAGGTGGATCAATCAGTCCCAACTTCAGCACAGGCAGCTCAATCAGTCCCTGCTTCAGCATGGTCTTTGACTGAGCCTCTGATTGAACCACCTGCGCTAAAGCTGGGATATCCTGAAAACTCAACCTGGACTTGAGAACTGGAGTTGAGCACCCCTGCCCTAAGGCACCATTACTATCACACCCCATTCAAGGAAACATGCTACAAAGTGTTTTATGGTCACGTATTAAATATAGCCCCAAATGTCACTGGATATTAGAATCACGAACGAGGAAATTTCAGTTCAATGCAAGAACAATGGAAAGAGATCACAGTTTAACTACTTAAAGATACAAACCTGTGTAACGGGGATAGAAAATCAAATGGGAAAAGGCAGGAAGTGGGATGGTAAAAAAAAAAAGAGGCAAAAATGTAATGATAAGTATCAAAGGGATGTGTCAGGGAAGAGTCTTCCATGCCAACATCTGCTGTAATAAACATGCCATTTACCTTGCTGCTTTAAATAGAAAAGATTGACTTTTTAATGACTATTGACTTTGTCTTAAACGATGGGGAAACATGCAATTCTACAAATTTGGGTCTTTATAGAAGATGTTTAGAGGAACTGGCTCACCGCACTGAAAAAGCGAAACAAGATGGCCTGTGAAAGTACTGTCGGTAATAGCTCGCTCCGTCATGGTTCTGGTATTGGTTGTACACCTACGGTTGAAAAGAATAACAATTTTGCGGAACATTTAAGGCACCGCTGCGGGCACCTATATCATGGTAGCTGGGTCCGCAATTTCTCTCTCTTCTTCTTAAATTTCCATCAGCAAACATACGCATACATGATTCATGCCGTGACCAACTGCCACCCCTCTTTCCGGGAGACGGTGGCTTCCGAATAAAACAATCATTGCTTGATCATGTCCGTCTGATGGAATTTCGCCATACATGAGGTTTTGGATGATTTGTATAAAATGGGTATTTGGCAGTGATATATTCATATATCTCTGATAGAGTTGCTCTTTTCCCTGTTCGGTATTGAATAGCGCTATATATTAGATATGCACAACACAACTGAGGTTTCTTGTCTAACGGCATGTGTTCTCATGGAATGGAGGAAAATAATGCTAAGTTTTCCTTTAAAATCAGCTTGTGTACAAAAGTATCCAATTTTTCGGAATGTGTTCAAGGTCATTAGACAAAGGAAGAAGTGTCCATGTAATCTTCTCCCACATACAGGTGGTCAGTGTATTGCATAATTTTACAGGCCACATTCAACATAAATCATTAGGCAAACTACGAAACACATTTTTTGGAAATAATATTGTGTGTTAGGAAAATTGGCAAATGTTCCTAATTAATTATTATATTTATCTGTGTGTACTAAATAATTAGATCTTGATTATGTCAGCATAATGATCCTTCAACAGACATGAGAATCGCAGTGCTGTTTAGTTCACATATGTATGCACATTAAATATTTAATCATGCTCAGTTAATAATGTCACATTGTTAAGTATGTGTCTTTAGCATTACTGAATTTAAGTAAGTTCTTCTTAAATGTGTAAAATATGTATAATCATTTCACACTTCACTGTGTATACAGTTCGGATAAGATATCCGTCATATATGAACTATATATAATTAAATGCAGCACTGATATTTGTAGATACACTAATGAGGTCGTGAATCTCACTATATCAGGGTCTCTCTCTCTTCAGTCACTTGCTCCAAATTCAATCATGCATGCGCTAGCTCACTAAGAAAGACTCTGACACAAGGTTCAGCTTCAATCTCAGTACATGCGTTATCCCCGGGGGCAACACAGGAACTGCCGAGTTTTTGTATTACAATCTATTTATATCAAAGTAGGCTAACACTAGCCAATCATTCAATGCCACACCTATTATGCGGCAAAGCTTATCCAATTATTACATTAGTTAGTAGAAAAAAGGCACAATGGGGGCGGGGGTCTTGTCGGCTGATGCAAGTTTCACAGGAATGCCGTGTGTCCTTGCTTTCTGAAGTTATGTTTCGTTTTCTCTGTAATCAGTCGGCTTTAGGTCACTTTGCTACTTCCTTATTGCGTGGGCGTGGGCGAGAGTCTGTGCAAGCGGAATTTCACAGTCACCTCGGATAGAAAACAGTATTAGTAAAAAAACACAGCAAACAGATATAAAAATGGAGACGAGTGGTTTCTATAAAGCATAGAGATATGATCTCCCATATTCTATCCTTCACAGTCCCCCCTAGAAACCACGAGACAAACATAATCTTATAAAAGTATTAAAAAACTAAACCAAAAAGGATATACTTTCCCTATGACTAATCTTAACCTTAGAAAAACTACCTGAGGGTGTTGGTCGGCTGTTCATGAGCTTCTCTCATCCCCGACAACTGCTTGCTCGCTAAACTCGAAGACCTACAGAACATACACAAGGAGTCCCTTCCCTACCGAAAAACAAACTAGGGTCTGGGAACTTGATTGGTCACCCCTGTCACTCCAGAGTACTATAATGGACTGGTCTTATGTTCTCTCGTTTTTGTAATGGCATATTTTCATAACATTGGCACATTGCTCTTGTTCTCAAGGTTTTTGGCTTAGCTGAACCGCTCAATATCAATTGGAACTTCAGAAGAAAAAAATGTATTTTAAACTAACATTCATTCCAACTTTCATACAGACAATAGACAATATCAGGCACCTAAGATGGATGCTGACTCAAAATGGTTGCTTAGATCCCCGTGCTGTTATGTCAGACCCTCCCCTTACGTCAAATTCTCACTTTGTCACTCCCTCCCTTTTTATTCTTAAAACATAGCTTTTGAGAATAAAGTTCATGATGATAGTCCAGGGATAACTCAGAGGACAAGGGTGCGTGCCCTTCACTGTCATAGTCTCGTAAGGCGCTGCGGCCAATATGTCTTTTGATGAATTGAATAACTGTGGTCGGCATCTTCTTTCTTCACGGTACTGCTGTTTTCTGGCATCTGTAAAGAGTGGCATCCGAATGGGGGAGGGGGTCGCACACCTGTGGATCATACCTTTGCAACACGTGACACACACATATATGACAACAAGTAACACCCCCAAACACATCAAAACATTCAAAAAAAATTGCTCCAAGTGATCTAAGCCATTCACCTAACCCCAAGGGTGATAATCTGTCACTTCCCTTTGTAAACCTCTTTTGAATCTCTTGTATTTAATCTAGTTCATGCTGCACATTGCTACACTGATCTGAAATATAAACACAACATTGTTTTTAATCAAACACATACCCCTCCTTTTTAAGCTAAAACATAGTCTAAAGCAATTCTGTTTTGTAAGGCCATAAGCCTAATCTGAACCTGTTCTTGGATTTTCAGAATCATCACAACATTCTATTACTGAGAATTGAGGGGGTTTGGTATCTGTGGAAGCTAATGCATGATCCTCACCCTGCACGCATTGCATACATCATTCACTCAGAATATCAGAACAGACGATGTCTGCGATGGGTCAACATGGCTGACTTATGATCCTTTCCTTGTGGCTGACACACGCCCCTGGGTGACCCCCTCCTCTCGGTGGAGGTGCAACACACTTCTGGATCAAAGTTTTGCTGCACATGACACATACATAGAGAGTGAAGAGTACTGCCAAAACACATACAAGAGTTTTCACAAGCCACGCTTCCAGGAAACCAATCCTCCCATCAAGGCTCAATTCTACATACACCTTAAATTTCTAACTTAACACACTCTAAAGAATAAAAAATATTGAGTCTCTGCAAAAATGAAAAGTTCTGATAAAACCTGGCCTTAGCCTGGTGTCTTATTTTCCTCGTTGGTTAACGGTTAGAGTTTTGACTCGGCAAGACGTTAACTTGATGCGGCTGTGCTTTAGGTGACTCTGGTCTTTGGTGGAGCTGGAACGAGCTTTACTGTACTTTGGGTCCAGGAAAATGACTCTGCCGCTTTGACTTTGCTGTATTGGTGGTTACTTTAGGCCTTTTCACCTGAGATGAAAAGCATGCTTGCGCAGGGAATATGTGACTATTAACCCCATCTCGAGTAGGTGCACTTTCAACGTTGCCTAGAGAGACTCAAAAAATGTATTAGTTGCATACAACTTACTGTTTTATTACCAATAACATGGTCCTTAATTCGTTCCTTTGGACTGCTGATAGTCATAAGTCATCCCATATGTGTCTCATAGGGAGATAATTTATACCTAGGAATCAATTCTTGTATCAATGTGTTTACTCCTGTCTTAGCATCCACATATAGACAGAGGTATTCCCTATTAATGTCCTCAAATTAAAACTAAGTAGCCAATATGAACCTGACTTTGATACAATCTAAGTTCCTGAAACTTTAGGGCCTCATCCCTTGCTAACCACTTGTTTCCATAATTAATTCTATCCTGTCTGCAGGCCATATCCCTAAGACCTGGGAAACTACCAGAGTTTGTCCCAATCTTCAAAAGTGGGGACAAAAAACACTGTCTCAAACTACAGGCCAATATCCCTTTTCCCAATACTATCCACTGTTATGGAAAAATATTCCCTCCCAATTTAAGCAATTATTTTACCCATACAAATTTCCCTAGCCAATCCCTATCTGGCTTTTACCCCAAACACTCCACTGTAACGATTCTGCTTAAAAAGTGAAATGCTTTGTACATACCTTATTCACTTATGTAACTGCTTTTGCAACTATGTATCCCCTGTATTTAACCCTATACACAAGACACACCCACAAATGACTATCAAATTCACCACTTCCTGGCAAACCCATTCTAGATTACACAGCAATTTTTGGACAACAACCACTGCTTACGGACACCTTTGGAAAAAATAAATGGTTAAAAGTTATAACATACATCACATATTCAGTTAATAGACAAATGATTTTGTATAAGACTTCACACTAATGTCTTGCTTTATATAATCTCTTTGCACAGTGCTGAGCACATGGTCAGCTTTATCATTTTAAAGACACTCTGCATATTCATCTGACTAAAGAAAAAATATTTCTATAAGACTTGTTTCCGGGCAAAGAGCCATTTCGTTTCTGGGCGTTTCGCCAATTGACCCTGAAAAGATAAGATAAAGGTACACCACAGCTTCTTCCTGAAAATAATAATTATTGGATTGGAACTTTTGCTTAAAGTTTAAATACATGGAGCTTTATCCAGAGCCCTAAGAACTACATTTTTTATGACCTTTCAAAAATTAACCAACAGGCTTTTATATAGCTGACGTTCATATAACTTCTTAACACACAAATAACTCCACACGCTCATGCTATTTCCCTACACTCAGTTCTTTTTAATGCCTTCTGTTTTAATTTTCATAGTTTCACTGACTTCATTCACTACAAATTTATGCTATCTTGTTGCAATTCTGTCCTTTCTCAAGAAACACACACCTGTTTCTCTCCATTAATCAACACTCACAAGTCTAACCCTCACTAACTCTTCCTTCATCTCACCTCAGGACTTTTCTGACTATTTTGAGGATATGGCGGGGGAGGGTTAACTTTAGGGGTAGAAGGTGTAGTTTTGTCACTTTCGGGTACTTTCATATAACAGTAACTTTTCTTATCTTTCCCTCCACATTCTATTTCAGTGAAACCTTCCTTTTGAAGCTCAATAGCCACACTCAAAAATTTCTCAGCATTCTCCCACAATCCTCCATCTTTCAACATTTTTGGTTGCAACCTTCCCGTAGAGGGTAAATCCAATATTTTAAACAACAATTTACATTTCTAGGAGACTCTTGTCTTCCAGCGTTCCCCGGGATTCAGTTATTATTTTAGACCATAGACTGGGTTGCAATCTCCCCGAGGACGGGACTCCAGCCAGTTTATACAGATTAGCAGCATTTTTGATATATTTCTTTCCTTCTCGAGTGCGGACTAAATCTAGTGCTGTCTGTGCCCCTGTGGGCAACACATGTTTTTTCTTAAATAAGTGCAACATCTCTGAATTCTCTGTTCGTCCCACTAATATCTCGTGGCCGGTCCTGTGTCACCGTCTCGAGGGAACCACTGTTTGGTTACCGCCCTCAGACGCTGGGTCCCTGACCCCAGACACCCGGTACCGGAGACAGAGTACTACTTCACCCGAGGGAACCACTATCAGGTTACCGCCCCCAGATCATCAGTGCCTGTCCTGTTCCCTCTGTACTGGGCTGACAGCCTGCACTTTCATTCAGGGATTTTGCAATTACTGGTCAGAAAATCAATCAGACAACCCGCAATCTATTTCCCATTAATACCCACTCGGTCTCTTAAATTCCCAACACTAATGCATTAATACACCTACATATACGACCTCCAGTCAGCCGACAAAAATCCCACTCCACTTCGGGCTCCCACTTGCGGCACTGACTAGCATATATAACATGTAAACATTCGTACAATTTAGCAACTTATAGGTGACCCCAAGCAACTGAAGAGTATGATATTTTTAACAGTTCTAAACAGAGCGCGACTCTAAAGATCACACCGTTGTATCACATCAACGTGAGTGAAAGACCTAAACAGATTATACTACCTAGGCAGCAACCCACCGACTTGTCATAGGCAAGATAACACACAAATTGTATGCAAGAGCTTACCTTGACAATGAGGGTGATCAGTCCTCGGTTCGGTGTGTCACGGTCTCTGCAGCAAAATCAGCGACAGGTCAGTCTCTCGTGGTGAGCCGGAGTCACGCTCCCCCCCTTTCACGTTGGGCGCCAAATAATGAGGTCGTGAATCTCACTATATCAGGGTCTCTCTCTCTTCAGTCACTTGCTCCAAATTCAATCATGCATGCGCTAGCTCACTAAGAAAGACTCTGACACAAGGTTCAGCTTCAATCTCAGTACATGCGTTATCCCCGGGGGCAACACAGGAACTGCCGAGTTTTTGTATTACAATCTATTTATATCAAAGTAGGCTAACACTAGCCAATCATTCAATGCCACACCTATTATGCGGCAAAGCTTATCCAATTATTACATTAGTTAGTAGAAAAAAGGCACAATGGGGGCGGGGGTCTTGTCGGCTGATGCAAGTTTCACAGGAATGCCGTGTGTCCTTGCTTTCTGAAGTTATGTTTCGTTTTCTCTGTAATCAGTCGGCTTTAGGTCACTTTGCTACTTCCTTATTGCGTGGGCGTGGGCGAGAGTCTGTGCAAGCGGAATTTCACAGTCACCTCGGATAGAAAACAGTATTAGTAAAAAAACACAGCAAACAGATATAAAAATGGAGACGAGTGGTTTCTATAAAGCATAGAGATATGATCTCCCATATTCTATCCTTCACACACTATACATGAGCACGACATGCTGAAATCATGATAGATTAATTAATCATTGTAATCATGACACGTATCATACCATGCACTCCCTTATAGGTATTTTTGGAATACTTTGTGGTTATTTCATACAGAGGTAATCATAGTTATTTTGTATACGCTTAGTGTATAATTTAAGGGAACAACATGGAGAATATATTCTATGGTCAAAATGAACAGTTAATGTAAAGTTTTAGAAGATGTTATGTGATTACTTATTTTTTTGTTGATGTGAAGACGGGGTGTTAGGCCTTGATCTGCTCACATTTTCAGTGGTAGGTGTGGAAGATACTGTAGCACAAATAGGTGCCACACATTCGGCCATTGCTGGGGCCACTACTGTACAATAGTTTGGATGGTGCGTTGGGGTTGTGCCAGTGCCTGTGCTTCTGGCTGTAGATATGCCTGTTGCTGTGGCATTGCCAGTCCCCGTGCTTCTGGCTGTAGATATGCCTGTTGCTGTGGCATTGCCAGTCCCTGTGCTTCTGGCTGTAGATGTGCCTGTTGCTGTGGCATTGCCAGTCCCTGTGCTTCTGGCTGTAGATGTGCCTGTTGCTGTGGCATTGCCAGTCCCTGTGCTTCTGGCTGTAGATGTGCCTGTTGCTGTGGCATTGCCAGTCCCTGTGCTTCTGGCTGTAGATGTGCCTGTTGCTGTGGCATTGCCAGTCCCAGTGCCCGTGCTTCTGACTGTAGATTTGCCTGCTGCTGTGGCATCTCCCCTCCTGAAATCCCTCTCCTGGCTTCCAATCAAATCCCGCATCTCACACTCCATTCTTCTCCTCACTTTAAAGCTTTACACTCTTCTGCCCCTCCTTACATCTCAGCCCTAATTTCTCGCTATGCACCATCCAGACTCTTGCGTTCTGCTCAAGGATGTCTTCTTTCTACCCCCTTTTTATCTAAAGCCCTCTCCCGCCTTAAACCTTTCTCACTTTCTGCCCCACACCTCTGGAATGCCCTTCCCCTCAGTACCCGACTAGCACCCTCTCTATCCACCTTTAAGACTCACCTTAAGACACACTTGCTTAAAGAAGCATACGAATAGCACTGTGAACATTCTGAACACATGATACATAAAGCTTGGCCCCCTGCAGACGCACTTACCAGAACTCCCTCCTCCTGTCTCTGTACGTTCTCCCTACCTACCAATTAGATTGTAAGCTCCTCGGGGCAGGGACTCCTCTTCCTTAATGTTATGTTTATGTCTAAAGCACTTATTCCCATGATCTGTTATTTATATTATCTGTTATTTATTCGATTACCACATGTATTACTACTGTGAAGCGCTATGTACATTAATGGCGCTATATAAATAAAGACATACATACATACATTGGCTGTGGCATTGCCACTCCCAGTGTCTGTGCCAGTGCTTCTATCAGTGGATTTTGCTGTGGCATTGGCTGGGCCAGTCCCAGTTCCTGTGCCAGTGCTTCTAACAGTGATTTTGCTGTGGCTGTGCCATTGGCTGTGGCTGTGCCATACATTGTGCTATAATAGTTAAATTATTAGAAATGGCCTTTAGAGTATCCAGTTGTTGGTTGAAAATGCCTCGCATGTTGATTAGTTTTTCACAAATTGTCCAATTGGTTTTCTGCTGGTTGTCTGCCACAGACTGTTGATGTTTGAAAAACAATTCCTCAGCAGATTTTTTTTTTTTTTTCCTCAAACATTTTTATTAGGCAAAAATAGTCAGACAACATGACGAGATATATACAAAGCCTAAAATAACATTTTCCTTTGGGAATGGTGAGGCCTCTAGACCACTTAGTGGACCTCGACTGATAAGGGGAAGGGAGGGGAAGGGGGAGAGGTGTGGGGGGAGGGGGAGGGGTTAAAGTGTTTGCTCGACTTTATATCTTTAGAGTACAAATATCGTGGTAGGGGGGAGGGGGGGAAGATATAGGGAGTCCTCAGCAGATTTTAATGATGCAAATTCAGCTGCACACCTATTATCCCCTTGGCCTGCTTGGAGAGGCTCACAGTCCTCTTCATCTTCTATTTCAGGATCTGTTATATCCTGGTCCCGATTGTAACCCTCGAGAAACAGTTGTGGTGTAGAATCATTGGGGTCAGGGACATCCAGTTCTCAGAGTGCCTCAGCATCTTCATGTTCTACAGTCTCTTCCACAGATTGAATCTCTTGTGTCTCCTCAACCAATTCCTCCTCACTTTCCAATTCGTCAAGATTTTGGGTTGACAAATCAGAGTCTGTTTCGTCATCCACAACAATAACATTCAAAATAACATTTGTTATGAACATAATGACAAAATAATTATGTGTTACTGTTGTTTTTTTGGCTGGAGATTTATATTGTTATGCATTGTATCATCTGCTTAACAATAAATCAGTATTATTTTTGAACATCCATGTTATTTGTTATGTGCATATGCCATTCACATCACCTAATCAAAACATTATATTTGTTTTTTAAATGGTGGATATGTAAGGAATTTTTGAACTATACACTTTAAGTTCACACATGAAGCTTACATACACATTTCTGTTGCTATCCAATTTATGGTAAACACGAGTACAACGTCAACTGGCCTATTGCCACTACATTACAGTGTACACATATCTACTTTGAATGCAGTTATCCTTTGTTTGGCAATTTTGGAAACACTAAATATATTGAGTTAATACATGGTAATACGTTTCTTAATATTACGCCTACACACTTAATAATGTTATTGTCCATCTAAAAACGATTTTTTGGGACACATGAGGTCAGTGAATTTTATGAAGACCTCCGATGGTTACGTTTAAAACACATGACTGTACAACAGTGAAAGTAAGTTCTGTGTGCAACATTTTAGGTGCTTAAGTGAAAGTGTGGTCATTAAAGAATGTGCATGGGAATAGAAATAGTTTAGGATCTCACCTTCAGCAGTTGCAACTCTGGCTGTAAAAATACAACAGGAAAAGATTGTTAGTTATCTCAGTATATGATGTAAATATACAATACGTATTATTTTAAGCATACAAAAAATTGTCACTTTCATATACGGACATACATTTTTTTATGGCTATTGTGCACATATGATGTGAAAAATTACATCTTCTACAAATATATATTGCACTTACATACACTACTCTTGTATTTTTGGTTTTTGAGATGTAATATATCTCCAAAAAATGTTATTCTAAACCTACATGGCCCAACCATGACCGTATAGATACTTAATAATAATAGATGGAGACACATTTATTAAGATGCTATAAATTGTCTAAGTGTATCAGTTACATAACAAGCCTGATTTATAAAAAGTGAATGTAATTTGTGGATTAGTTGACAGCATCATATATACCAGTGGTTCCCAATCTGTGCGCCGCGGCACCCTGGTGCGCCGTGGCTTGCCTAGAGGGGTGCCGCGATTATCCCTCCGATTATCCTTCCCCACCATCCCTCCTTAATGCTGGCCAGGCCGCAGGGGATTGGCTGCAGGTCAGAGTATGCCGGGGGCGGGGCTTCCACTTTGTGCAGAGCCTTCCCGCTCCTGGCTTCTCTGTCTGCTGCGCGGTGTCCCTCCCCCCCCTCTGCCCCGGGTCCCAAAAGTTTGGGAACCACTGATATATACTATAGTGAATATTTTCGATATGTATAAATGATTGCATTTTAATCCAGTATTTATGTATAAATTAGACAGATTGAATATCATAGTACTCACCTTGTGACGTCTGTGAAAGAATCGGACTGATATCCCTGTCCCCTCCAATCCCAAAAACCAGTTGTTGATCCATAATGGGGTATGTTCCGTTCATAAGATTGCAAGTGGAGAGATGCAGGAGGACCGCCTCCTGTGCCACACGCATGTCGACCAGCCTTTGCCATCTTTTTTTTCAGGCGCAGTTTAATATCGCCGAAATGTTTTTTGCACGTTTTGGCTGTTCTTCTGAATTGACCACATACACTGACCGATGTGCTGATCTGTGACCACAGTTAGTTTTTTTTGCTGCTTTTCGTTCTCGCTTGTATATATGTAAAAAATGATTAATACACGACTATAGGCTAAAGTACATTTAAGGAGTGTGATTTCATAATTTGTGCTAATATATTAACTATTGTAATATATGAAAGGGATGTTGTAACAGATAGTATGAGTATATGTATCACAACGAAAATGTACATGTAGTTACAGACACCCATTGGTGTATGTAATGTGCGAATTCGTTACTAATAAAATGTGTCCATACATCAGCAGCACAACTCCATTATAGCATACAAGTTTAACATCTCAATGTTACAGTAATAAGTGTTTTAAATGTAAACGTTTAACTGTTTATATACATTTAATTATTAATGAGTACACTTAATTTGATGATTAATGTTCTTACCTGCCAATGATCCGTACATGGCCATAACGGGGCCTGTATCTCATGAGGTAGGGGGTCCCGAGGCTGAAACCAATGCAGTTCAGCTCAGGAGACCCCCTATTCCCGCACAGTATTAATAAAAATGATTTTAAAGCAGTTTCATTACCATAGCGGCTATCCGCTACGGTAATGAATTATTGTTTATTGTGATGTGTGTTTTGATACTAGTGTACATGAGCAGGGGGTCTCCTGAGCTGAACCGCATTGGTTTCAGCCTCGGGGACCCCCTACTTCATGAGATACAGGCCCCGTTATGGGGTGCTGGTATCCATGTGCATGATTTGAATCCCCCTGTCACGTGACGCGGGAGCTTTCAAAGCACAGGAGATAACGGCACCCCATAACGGGGCCTGTATCTCATGAAGTAGGGGGTCCTCGAGGCTGAAACCAATGCAGTTCAGCTTAGGAGACCCCCTGCATATGTACACTGGTATTATAATGTATAATCACACAGTACAATCACCATGCCTGGAGACGCAGGTGTTAAAGGCTTTTTTTCCTATCACCTATCACGCGTTACAAGTTTAAGCACGATAGCAGGAGGGGGAGGGGAAGCAGCTCCCGCTATCTGGCATATTTTTGCTCGGCCGGAACAAAATGCCTCGAACATGTCAGTGAATCCCGCCATGTCAGTGAATCCCGCCATGTTAGTGAATCCCGCCATGTTAGTGAATCCCGCCATGTTAGTGAATCCCGCCATGTCAGTGAATCCCGCCATGTTAGTGAATCCCGCCTTGTTAGTGAATCCCGCCATGTCAGTGAATCCCGCCATGTTAGTGAATCCCGCCATGTTAGTGAATCCCGCCTTGTTAGTGAATCCCGCCATGTTAGTGAATCCCGCCATGTTAGTGAATCCCGCCTTTGGCTTCACTTTTTAACGGCTGAGCAAAAATTTTACAATCGGGCGCAAAAACGCGGAGCTTAGTGCATAGCCCCCAATGTATTAATCATAGTTGCACCATTTTCAGGTATGCCTGCGTCGATATGAGGGATTGATAGAGTATGGAGGAGTTAGGGCGGAGTCGTATCTGCATATTGCACATTTATTTAAAAAAGTGCGGCTTGCATTACTTTTCTTTACAGTTCCCTGCATTGGTTTTCTCTGTCACCTTAAAGGTGATGTATATCGTTTTCGTAGCGCTGAGCACTAGCTCAGGACGCATAACATTTTTCCAAGAGTAGAAATACTCGAAATAATAAATAAATATGTCGCTTTTCAGGCAGAAAATAAATGCTGTGGTTTTTTTTCACGCCAATCTGTCACAGTAGGACCACTTCCTTGATACATATAGCTCACCCCTATGTTGCCACTGTATGTTGGAGCTTTATAAAGCCCAATCACTATACTGGAGTTCCTAAAAATGAAAAAGATCTTCATGTTTTCCCTACTTTCCATAATTAGTCGGTTCTAATTCTAGTTCTCTCTTATTTAACAAAAGAAAGGTTCAGGATTGAAACGGTTATTTGGGTATGAATATCATTTCTATGTGCAGGGATGCTGTTTTTATATTACACAATGCCAGGATATTAATGGCATTGTCATTTTATTTTGATTTCAGCTTTTTTTTAAAATTATATATGCAACAGTGGCTATTGGAGTGACAGGCAAACAATGTGATGTTCTCTGTGTTGGATTTCTAGACAAGGAGATAAAGAGGTACTGTATACTGTATCTTCCAAGAAAAAGACAGGAATGGAAGATGGGGGAGTTAAATGATCCCTTCGTTGTGCCTTAAAAATTCTATCATGTGCAGCATTGTGCATAGTTCCAGTTATTAAAGGTATATAAAAAGGTTACCTATTGTCCCTCATTTATTATGTACAGTATGTATATACTTTATTTATTTAGCGCCCACTATGTACTCAGCATTTTACAAAAGAGGCAAAAAAACAGTACAGGGAATTTTAATTATAACTTCCAGAGGCTCTCCTAGCTCAGCATATAATAGATTCGCAGTATTTGTAATGGAGGTGCAAAAAAGGAAGATAGAGACATAAATAACAGAAGAAAACATGTCTCTCTATGCTGCACTCTCATCTACAATTAATTTGTAGTAATGAGCGAGTTAACAATGAACCTTTATCGGAGGATATATTTTAAAATATAGTCAGAATATTTAATAAAACAAAATAAGTGAATGATAATAATATATACAGCGAATAACACGAATAAAGATGTGATTGTACCCAGGGTAATAATACAAGTGTGGTGTCTTCTTTTAGTATATAGACGTAGGTCATGTGTACATGTAGCAGTCCAAGTAGATATACATTTGGACTGTTATCCTAAAGTTAGCCCAGTACAGTATCTAGTTTGTGTGGTCGATAGATACTGTAGCAGCAGAGGTTGCTTTAATATATTGCCCTTTGTTAGGGTCAGAGTGGAAATTTTTATATACTAGGCAATCTATATTGGACTATATCAGAGTATTATTTAGAGCTATTCAAAAAATCCTGAGTGGATAATGAATTATATTATTGTCATCAAATAACTGGATATTCATTTACAATATCTGAATGTTATTTTGCGATGATCAGTATTGAGGGCTCTTATATAGTCTGCTTAGTATATATTATATAAGATTGTAGCCCAGTAGCTAATTAGTCAAGTAGATAGATAGCAGCAAGTATTGCTGTATTATGCTGAGATTATGGTGCCGGCGTGGCTGCGATCGCATGCCCGGCAAGCATTCTTTCTGTAGTGGGCTATGCAAGTTACCCCAGTGCCTGTGCGCCTGTCGGCGAAGACGCGCTTTGACGCTGAGGCATTTTGAAAATACAACAAATGTTGTATTTTCAGGTGGCTGCTGTGTGACGTCAATGCACGTGAGCTGGTTCAGCCAATGAGGGTGAACCAGCTTTGTGACGCCCCTGCCACGCCCCCACATCGCGTCTACAATCTCCTGCAGCCAAGTTCACAAATAGCTTGGGCTGCAGGGGTGTGTGCGGCGCGCTCATTCGCACACGGCCGCGCAGGGACCATAATCCCAGCCTTATATTGCCCTTATTATTGGGTTAATATAAGAGTTTCTATACACAATGCAATGTATAGTAGGCTATATTGTAGTGATATAGAGAGCAATTCAATAATCCTGTATGGATAAGTGATTATATCATTGTCATCAATATGAGTATTATACAATGAGGATCAATGATAGAAGCTCCTATATAGTCTACTTAGTATATTGTATTAAGCTAAGCAAAGATCCTAACAATCACTGTTCTAACTCCTGATCGAATAATGTGAGGGGATATGATACCCTGCGCTGCTATTCTGGTATGCTAGGCTCTTGGGTTGTACACATAAACACTAACACTTAGTTGCTAGTTCTCCGTCGGTAACACAGACGATCGGAGGAGCAAGTGAAGTGTTTTAGTGCCTTCAGAGAATCACTCCAGATGTACTACTACTGATCAGCTAGTTGGCTTGTTCACCTCTGACTTCTCCGTCCTGCTGCTCTTAGTGAGGTCACCGCTCTTGATTCTGAGCTGTTGTTCAGCTGCGGCTCAGCTACGGGGTCCTTAGGAGTCCAAAAACAGAAAAAGGGTTCAAAGTTAATGCACTATAGTTGTGTAGCCCCGGTCCCCTGCGGCTCCTAGAGACCCCCCTCCTTTGTGGCAGCGCGGTCGCAGGTGCCGCCGGAGCCAGCGACGGACCCGCCGGCTGCTTCCAAAGGTGGGGGCCGGAGCAGGGAGCGTTCCGAGCCTTAGGAGGCTCTGCGGCGCACCCGGCTAGCGGGGGCCGCCATTGTGGTTGCGTGCGCATGCGGCGTGACCGCGCATGCGCGGATGAAGCTAGGGAGTTGCGGCGGCCATTAGGGAGTCGCGCATGCACAGGGGAATCACGCACGCGGCCCCAATATAGGAATAGCCTCCACGGGACTACAATTCCCAGGAGGCTAAGGGTGGAAGGTACCAGGTGCCCCAGAGTGGCCAATAGGGCTGGAGGATTGCCCTGCAGGGAGAATGGAAACATTTGGCGGGGTTTTGGGGAGAGAGTCAGTTGGCGCCAGGAGAAGCTAGGGGAAGGAGGTAGGGTGCAGGAGTCAGTGACTCCCTGCACTAGGCCAGCAGCCCCCGAGGCCCCAGGTAGCCCTGAGCCACCCATTAGTGTGAGTTGGGGATTTCATGAAGCGAGTGTGACCGATCATAATGCTGAATTTGTACAAGGGAGTGGCAATCCTTTCTGCATAGTCATCGTACATTACATCACGGGGAGGGGAATAACCCGAGTGATCCCATGCGGTTAACCCATTAAGACCATTAACCCATTAACTGAAATAATAGTCCCAAAGGGGGGTACATTAAATTCAAGTTTAATTTATAGGTATTTACTTGGTTGATGACCAATTACAGGGGGAAATGTTGCAGGTCCTCTAACATTAAATAGTTTGGCAAATAAAATCTACAACTAATTATCGTGGATTAAAAAAACATCTCTCTAATACAATCAAATCCATGGATTATTTATAACAGAATAGTGTTTAAGAGATAACGGCTGGGTTCAGTCATTCATTAGGTGAAGTAGGCTGCATAGTTGTAATTTTCCCTATAGATAGAAAAATAAAATGCATATTTATTCCAGACTTAATTAATTTTCCCACCAGCGCAGAGATAAAAAGCAAGCTATAATATATATAAAGTAATAGAGTCTAGAATTGCCTAGCAACCACTGGGCAAAACAGTGATCAATCAAAGAGCAGCAAAATGTCCAACTTCTTGAAACCACAACATTTAAATGACAAACTAGAGAACACCCCCACTCCTAGGATGAACTGTGTGGGTCTGTGCATGTGGACAGTCAACCTGCAGCACATAGAAAGTATCACAATATTTCCACAACGTAGATTAGCAATGCAGATGGTAAACAAATAACAACAGCGTGGAAGAAGCCTATTAGAAGAATAGGGGTACTTGAGCTAGAGAGATCATCATTATTATTATCGTTTATTTGTAATGCGCCAACATATTCCGTAGTGCAGTACAATTGGGTTGGAGGACGAAAACAATAAAATACCACAAATTAACATACATTGTTACAGTAGGTAAGGAGTGTCCTGCTCCAAGGAGCTTACGGTCTGTAAGGAAGGATAGGTGGGAACATACTGTAAGGTCCAGGGGAGAGCTACGTGTTATGTGAAGGAGTTGGTGTTGGGCAGACATTGTGGGATTATGCGGAGGTAGAGCTGTGAGATCAGGTATTGTGTGAAGATGGAAATGCTTCAAAATACTTTACCAATGAGCAATAACAGAGCAGCTGTAACATCAGCGAACAGCAGCAAACGGCTGACGCCCTTTGGCTGCCGCCATTGCTGCGATTGTTGTTTCTAAGAGCGTCTCAGGTGAAGTGAAAACAGTTGAGCAGCAAACAGACCCCCGCAGCAGAGATATAGGGGGGAGATTCTGATGATATGCAGATCTTTGAAGATGTGTCTGTCTTTTTCTCGTGATGTTAAGCCCGCTGCTTATCTTAGTTTACATCCATTTCAAATCATTAATTAGTTTTAGTCTTATGTTAGAAAGCAACTAACATACAGTACTATAATGAATGCCTGTTCCACAATACCTGCAGATAAGCTGGCCAAGATCATAGTAAAAACTGGGTCAAGCACTGGAGGTCCAGAATCACAAAGCAGCGTTAAATCAGTGAAAATTATGCTACCTTAACCGCAGGAGGAATGGGCGTTACTTTATTAAGTTAACTTCATATTCACAAAACTAATTGTATGCAGAAATAACGTCCGTAATATAGCTTGTTGCCTATCTGGTCAGGGAGTCATCGCTGGAGCCGGGCAGCTTAGCAAGGGTTGTCAGTGAGTCGTAGATTGTCTCTGCTGTGACAGGAAAACCTACATGCTCCGATGCAGCAACCACAACAGTTACCTTTTCTTAAAGATATCTATTTTATCTGCCATCAGTCTCCATCGTTAGTAAATCCCACATTTTAACTGGTCTTACTGTAAAGAATACTCCGTAATCAAGATGTGGTCCTTCTAAGGATTTATGGTGGGTGAGGGATATTCTCCCAATAATCGGGTCTCAGCTGTCCCAAGGATGTGTATATATAATATAGTATAAGTCTTTCATCAAGGTATATAAGAGCAGTGATAAGTGCTATGGGAGACTCAAATTGGCAATGTATGCAGTGGTATATGAGTACTGGTAATGCTGTGTGGCTGGCTCAGATCTCCATATATACCATAAAGGTCCCAAACAAGCCCCAGCAAAACCAAAATGTACATACCATATCAGTCCATGATATTGAGATCTCCCTCTTGCAGCACAGCTCTGTCCTTGTTGAGTGGGTGCATCACGTCCAGCGTAATAGAAGGAAGGATGGTCCCAGGGGGGGCCTTGGCGGAGCACTACCAAAGAGAAGGAGGGGGCTGCAACCAGTAGTGAATAAAAACGCTTTATTGAGTGGTCAGACAAAAGTACATGGTCACTTTGACGCGTTTCGGGACCTGCGTATTTGATAAAGGGACACAGGTCCCGAAACGCGTCAAAGTGACCATGTACTTTTGTTTGACCACTAAATAAAGCGTTTTTATTCACTACTGGTTGCAGCCCCCCCCTTCTCTTCGGTAGTGCTCCGCCAAGGCCCCCCTGGGACCATCCTTCCTTCTAAGGATTTATACAGTGGCAGAATTATGATTTCTTCACTTTCATCTATACCAGGGGTGCGCAAACGGAGGGAGGTGCATGATTTTACTGGGGAAAGTGTGGCGGTTGCAAAGGCCCCGTGCTTTTCCCCAGGACATTTAAATTAAATGCCGGGGGATCGTGTGAGGCCTCTGCAACTTCACTTTCCGGGATTCAGACGCTCGGTGTGACACGCCGCCATGGCAACGCAGCATCAAATGACGCCACAGTGTCATGTGACATCACATGACCCCACTGCATCATCTGACGCCAGTTGCCATGGCGACGCGGCGACGTGACGTCACAAGACCCCGGCATAAGAGGTAAGGGGGGAGCTAGCATGGGGAGGAGCAGGCAAGGGGGGCGCAGCTGAAAAAGTTTGCACACCCCTGATCTATACCACGTTTTATGCATGATAATATCCTAGAAGCCTTTGCAGCTACTACTTGACATTGAGCACTATTACTACGTCTGCTGTCTACAAGCACTCCTTTATCTTTCTTCATCAAGGATTTACCTAATTATGACCCATTTAATTTGTATGTACAGATGTAGCAAGGCTTACTGTCTTTGGTTCCATGGACATGGCACTGTAAGATTAGTGCCGCAGAAGGTCCTATTCAGAAGCATGGCCCCCACAGGGTGCTCACGGCAGACTACTATGCAGTATGTCCTGGCGCTGCAGACTTTTCCTTCCTTGTCAATGGTGCCAAGGACAGTCTTGATACATCATGATTCATGATTCTTCTTTTAAAAAATGCATAATTGTACATTTATCTAATTTATGTAACCTCATCTGCCATTCACCTGCACATGTTTCCAGTTTATCCAAGTCTTTCTGTAGAGAACGTACATCTTTCTTTTGTTACCTTACATAATTTACTGTCGGCAGCAAATATGCAGACTGTGTTCTCTATGCCAACCTAGAGGTCATTAATTAACAAGATAGAAAGCAGTGGGCCCAATACCGAACCCTAAAGTACTTAACTTACAACTTTAGCCCAATCTGAAAAAGTTAAATTTATGACAACTCTCTGCTGCCTATCCTTCAACCCGTTTCTAGCCAGGTACAAATCAATCATCAAGGCCAATTTCCCTTATTTTATACACTAACCTCTTGCATGTCAGCGTATCAAAAGCCTTTGCAAAAGTAGACCACATCACCTCAATTGCCTAAATTCCCTAGTTGCCTTCTCATATAAAAGTTAATAAGGTTAGTTAAGCATGACCTATCCCTCCTATATCCATGCTGGCTATTACTAATAATGTTATTATCCAAAAGGTATTCCTGAATATGATCCCTTCATAAACCTTCAAATACTGTAGTTTCACAATTATTGAAGTCAGGCTTACAGGTCTGCAATGTGAAATATACTGTAGCCAGGTGTTTAGAAGGATTAAGACAACTCCCTCATATAATTAGGGTTCCATAATATAGGAGCCCCCTTATGAGAGTTCTTAGTCTTAATGGGTGTACCTCTTCTTAGATGCTTATTATGATACACTTACCTGTGTCCTATTGTGGACGTGCAAGTCTCATTGCTCCCATACACAAAGGCTAAGGATAAGCAGTGTATTCTTCTGATATTTGTTGATGTAAACAAAATATCTATCTGCCTCTTCCTGAATCAGGCAACACTCCAACCCATCGGAGAGCTCCCCGATATCGACCTCGCGGTACACAAAAGAAAATGTGTCATGTATTACCACATAAAACTTAATGTGTCATCGCGCTTATGGTTATGAAATACCACATAGTCTACAGCATCACTTCGATACAAAATCAAAATGACAAAGTACAAGTACCTCAGAAGAAAAAACAGGATATATCATACTTATCTTTAT